>NC_051185.1:110726222-110774993 GCF_013339695.2 Rhipicephalus sanguineus | reverse complement strand
GTAATAGTCCACCTCGTAGCACTTGACTCAAGGCCAAAAAATGCACAATGCAGCGAGTTCCGCAGAAATGGAGAACTCGCTGACTGTTTCGCATCACACTGATTCCCACAAGGTGTGGGATCCGCCTACTTTTTTTTGTTTTTGCAAAGCTAAGACCGATATCGCTGATGTCTTACGTTGGTAAGGTCATGGAGCACGTGGTCCTCACGAGACTAACCAACTTTCTCGAGGACCGCGACCTGATTCCTCACACCATGCTGGGTTTCAGGAGAAACCTCTCCACGCTGGACGCCAGGCTACAAATCAAGCAGCAGGTAATAGGCAGCACGACCAGATCCACCAAAGCAGTATTAGGCCTAGATCTTAAGAAAGCGTTTGACAACGTCAAGCACTCAGCTATACTGATCCGAATAATGGAATTAGGACTCGGTAAACGGACGTACGACTACGTGCGCGATTTTCTCACGGACAGGACAGCAAAGATCACGCTGGGCGCTCTCGAGTCCGGAGAGATAGAGGTGGGCAGCGCCGGCACCCCTCAGGGCTCAGTGCTTTCGCCCATGCTCTTTAACCTCGCACTCGTAAGGTTACCGCCTAAATTAGAGGAGATTGACGGGCTCTGCCACAGTCTGTACGCAGACGACATTACCATGTGGGTAGCGCAGGGATGTGACGGCCAGATCGAACAAACGCTACAGAGAGCCATCGACACGGTTCAAAGTTTTTTTAGAGGGCACGGGCCTTACCTGCTCGGCTGAGAAATCCGAGCTACTAGTTTACAATCCTACGCGCAGAGGTCGCAAGCCCAAAGAAAGCGAACAAAACGGAAAATAACGCACAAGAAGAGATACGGCTGACAACCTCGGAAGGACACGCAGTTCCCAAAGTAGACATTATATGCGTGTTAGGCTTGCATCTCGCAGCCAATGGGCACAACGGTGAAACCATTCGCAGGTTGGAAAAAGCGGTAAATCAGACCATCACATTGCTAAAACGCATTACAAACAGACACAGCGGTATGAAAGAAGGCAACACCATTAGGCTTGTGAAAGCCTTCGTCCTTAGTAGAATGACGTACGTTGCCTCTTACTTAAAGTAGCAGGTAGCCGAGAAAGCGAAATTAGATTGTTTTTTCAGGAAAGTTTATAAGCAAGCCTTAGGGTTACCGAAGAACACAAGCACGATGAAATTGTTAGAACTAGGTTTGCACAACACGCTTGATGAGCTAGTAGAAGCGCACGACATAGCACAATACGAGCTCTGTGTCCTCGGTGTCACTGGGGAAGTTTCCTGTTTTCCTCGCGGTGGACGGCTGAGATGACGTCTGGCCAAGAGGTCCTCTGGAATGGTGCGCGTCCATGGCCGCAAGACGGGGAGCCGAGGCAACAAAAAAGACCGAAAATTTGAGCGGAAAATTCAGAGCACAAAGAGAAGCGTTTGGATAGCAAAATACTTCCGTGCCGACAACATAAACTACAGACTAATGCTACAAAATCTGAGCTCGTCATCTTCTCTTCTAAGCAAAAGCGTTATTCAGGATCTCCATCGTTAACCTTTGCTTCAAACACACTTGTCATGTTTCTCGGTATCATAATAGATAAACACCTAAAATATGATGAGCATGTTTTATCGTTAACAGAAAAGACACTTATTGCATTAGAACATTAATTAAAGTTCGCAATTTTTTCAATATAAAAATACTAGGGGTGTGCGAATATCAAATTTTTCGAATACGAATCGAATACGAATATCCACCTTCGAATATCGAATCGAACATGGAATATCAAAAGAAAAATAAAAAAACATTAACAGCCTGACTGGCAACACAACATACACTGCTATCTCCAGAACACAATGTCCAGGCCAGCACAATGCACATCACAACACAAGCAAAATATTACGGCACAATGAAAGTAATGACTACATGTTATCATGAAGAAATGTGAGTTGCTCCACATGATCAGGCAGCAGGCGCTCCCTTGTAACAGAGACAACCCCCCCCCCCTGCAACTGAAAAGGCACGCTCGCTTGGAACAGAAGTGGCTGGTATAGGAAGTTACATGGGGCAAAGCTTCGCCAGACTGGGGTATCTGAAGGTTCCTACAGTCCGCCACCAGTCACATGGGTCACTGTCTTTCTTCAGAAGTGGTCCCGCATAGTGAACGAGTGGTAGTGCGGCACGTTACGGCCGCTTAATTTTGAAAATGTACGGTTACATGATCGCCAAAAGCGCTGCACGTCGGAGATGCACCAGCAATAAATCATACGTATTGGGGTGCTCGTCGCTGGCACATATCGGGCCTCCGCGTAATTACGATGTTTATCGCTCCTCTCAGCAACGTTTTCAGCGATACGAACGCAGCAGAAATGTGGAAGACGAGTTATTTCTGCATGATAATCGAATCGCATAATCGAATTTTTCGAATATTCGAAGTTATCGAATATTCGAGACTTTTCGAATACACTATTTTCGAATCGAATACGAATATTTCGAATAATATACGACGAATATTCGAAACTTTAGAATATTCGCACACCCCTTAAAAACACTAATCTCCCTTTATTACACTTTCATTCATACGTATATTAATAATTGCATATCGTAATGGGGAAACACGTATCCAGTTCATTTATCGTCATTGCAACACACTCAAAATCAGGCTATTCGCATCATGACACAGCAGCTACACATCAGAAGCATCGCCTTTGCTCATCTCTAGCGGTATTCTGTCGGTGGGAAATCTACATAAATATTCCCTCGCAATACTAGACCACAAATCAATCAACTGATAGCTCCCGTTCCCCATAATCACCAAAAGCCACTATCCGTACTCTTTGTCAACCCGTTTGCTTCCAGCAATAGCTACTTATTACCGAAACACAGAACAAGTTATGGTAAGTTCACTACTAACTTCTCAGCCACACAACTCTGAAACTCATTACCATGTCATGTTAAGAATCTTTCTCATTTCCACGCATTCAAATTGAACCTTCGGAATTATCTGCATTCCGCATAGCCATTTCATCATCCACGCTTTCTTTAGCAATTTTTAAATAACCAACCATGTTACTGTGTTAATGCTTCTTTCATTTGACTGTTTAATTTCTGCACATATTTAGCTGCATTAAACACAATTTTGTTTAATCATTTCTTATGGGAGGTCCCTAGTAGAGTCTGTTGAATTTGGGACCTCCCGCTGCATCTCTACAATCCCAAATTGTAACTACCATTATTATGTCCAAATAAAGAACTCTGAACTCTGAACCCGCTCCACATCTGTTTAGTATTTTGTGCTATTTGTTGATGCTGCACGTGGCTGATAGCGGTGAAGAATTATGGCTGATCACTTTGCAGTGGTTGGGAAGGATTAAACCACACACTCATTGCGCAATTAGCATTGTGTGATGACTGGTGGTTATTTTAATCTTATGCCACGCTATATTACATAGATTGACGCGATTCCTTGTTCCACATGAGGCATGTATAGGGTATTTTTTTGCAAATGAGTTTCAAGCACCCGCATGGCTCTGTGGTAGAATGCTTGATTGTCATGCAGAGGGCCCGGGTTTCGGCTTTCATTCGATCCTGGGTATTTGCTTCTCATTTTATTTTAATATCTATCGGTTACGCCACCGACGGCGACGCCGCTCAACGCAGGAACGGGCGCCGAAGAGCTGCGCTCTAAAACATCGCTCATCCCTCCGTCATAGGCACGGGGCTCGGGGCGAGCTTGGGCTGGTGGCACCTCTATCGGTGGAAGTGCCGGCTAATGGCATGTGGGTGCCGAAAATGGGCTCGCTCTTGCTGCGGGGACTCGGGACTGGATGTTGGCTGGGCTTCACTAGGCTTTCGTCGCTTGTGTCCTGCGCTGCCGAAATGTAGGGGTGTGCGAATAGCTAATTTCAGAACCCAGTCGAATAGAGATGACCCCGAATCAGATACGAATGCAAATCGAATTCTGTTCGAATAGTAAGACAACCATTTTCAAAGCAGCTCTAAGTGGTTAGGTAAATATTTTTAAAACAGCCCAAGAATTTCACATTTTATTTCAAACAAATATTCACAAGCTTTAACAAAGGAATATTACAATTACTTTTAAGCGAGTAAAAATACCGCAGTTATTTAACCTGAGGCAAGCGCGTTACAGCAGCAGCCTTCGAAATATTTTGTAACCGCTGCCTGAAATGTAGCAGTGACTGCAGTTTCCGAGGTGGTTCTACGTCAACAGCCTTGAGCATGGCATTACTCAGATTTATATAGGAAATGCGCACGCGTGGCATTACTCAGATTTATATAGGAAATGCGCACGCGTGCAATGTATCTCCTATGCTAGATTCTCCTTTGGTACGTGTAGCTCAACATAAAATGCGGCTCTAGAATTAATGTTCGTGGAGTAGCAAGCATATCGAAGGGCAACTACTTACAGCTTCACTTACCTTTGCAAAAACAGTATTCCAATTGCAATTCAATATTAACCGACGCAACAACGATAACAACACACTTGTTGCACACAGGCGTACCAGGTTGACGCGCGAGGCCAAGCGCGGTATTTTAAGTGTAGCACAATCGTGCGCGTATACAGTGCGCTAGAATATTCTGGCACAATGTCGTAAAGCTTGCAGTCACTTCAGCGGTTCCCACGATGTAGCACCAGTCAGAGAGCGGTCACCTCGGAGCATGGCGTAGTATCGGTGGAAGCAAGAGGAGGTGTTGCGTCGTCGGTGTGGCGTATTGTCGAGAGATGGCACTAGTTTGTTTTTGCGCAACGGAATCGCAAACTTCGTTCAAAATGCATGGGATCCTATGGGGGGTTGGGAGAGGGTGCAACCGTCTGAGCCGAGCGGTGGCGCCACCATACCGATGCACGAGGCGGATAGCGACTAAAATGTTAGGAAAGGCGAAGCGTCGGAAAGAAAACAAAACGGTAACAGGAGTGTGCAAGTACAACTAAGGAACGTGTGCAATCGGCGAAGCATCGCGTAAAAGAACACGAAAAGCGAATGGGAGACGTAGGCTCTCCTTTTTTAAATGTTAGGAGATAATGTTAACGTGCAGACAGAATTACAAAGTATTGGAAACATAGAAAAGGTGCTACTTATATATAGCTCCACATCGTAGCTTATCGCGTTAAGTTTCGTCTGCGGGGCGCACTTGCAACGCAATTTTCACTCGTTGTCTCCTTTATATATTCCGTTATATCGTGCACGTAACTTTGTTCGTGCAATCAGCGACCTTTCTCCGGAGCAGACGCACGAAAACGCGTACGTCAGTTGACAAGCCTTTGAAACCGCAGCGCAAGATAACTGCAGTGCCATGGGTGCACTAACGCTGTCAGGACTCGCCTTGCCGTCAGGGACCCTGCAGACAACAGTGAGGAACTGCGAGTTCGGCAGTTAAAATGCAAAGATGCTTATTTTACAGCTTGTCTCCAATCGGGTCTGTCTCATTTGCAGTCCCGAAAGGGAGGCCCGCCTCCGAAGGAAAATAAACGCCTAAACGCACAACACCTCACAAAAAACCTGACTCATTTGATTTTCCTACGGCGCTCCTGGTGGAAAGACAGGAAAAGGAAACGTTTAATCATTTCTAGGTGACGTGGCGAGCATTAAACGCGCCCACGACCAAAAGCGACTGTGCGGGAGTTTCCCATAAGCCCGGCGTCGGGCCCTGTTATCTAGTCGAATTCTAGTCGACTTCGGTGCAGCAGACTGGCTTGTGGCGCTCTGTGCGTTTGACCCAAGTTAGCCTGCGTTAGACCGTGCTCTTAAGCTCTGCTGATCTTGCGAACGCAAGAGCAGCCTACCCAACGCACCTTGGGGCCAAGCGTCTTGGGTCCCCAATTCTCAAACTGCCTATTAAGATCTCCCGCGAAAGGGCGGTTGCTCTATATTACCACACGCGCTTCTTCTTCAATTTTCCTGTGACCAACCCGTCACAAGTATTACCGCTCACTTACGCGCTCCGCGCAGAAATGTCGCACATTCCCAATTATTTAGTTTTTTTTTTCTGATAAGATCGAACGCGCAACGCGAACAGTAGAGTTTATTCTGGAACAAACGTGGTCATCAATGACAAGGCTTGAATCTTCGATGCCACTTGTATAAATGCCGACACGCCTCACAGCTGATGAGATTACCGACGGCCGACTGCTGTGAATGGCTGATATCAGTGTACAGCGTGTTTTTTTTTCAATTTTTCTACTTTCATTTTTTCATTTCCTGGGCACAAGTTCGCGCAATAAGCGGTTTCGTTTTACTAGACAAGCTGATCCCTCTTTCACCATCACGACCACGTGACAATACCTTAAAGCGTTGTTTTCACGAGGTTTCCGCCGAGCATCAACCTCACCCCTTTTATTCGCGCCTCCTATTGGTTACCCCTTTCAACCAAGCTTCAATGTCGCCCCCTCTTGGCAAGTTACTACCTTCACCCCTTTCCGCCAGGCCTCTCTCGGCGCGGCGTAGCCCTCCCTCTTTCATTCCGAGCCACACCGTAGACACCCGCAAGGCCACATGAGCAGCATTACACCACAAGCGCCAGCGAAGGGTCGACTAAGATCACGTTCGCTGTCAAAAAGCCCTAGAATTCTGGAGCAATTCTCTCAAATTTAGACATAAAAACTCGCGAACGATTCACACTACTTCCTAATATGGAAGAGCAGGATTCAGATTTAGTGTTTAGCTAAAAATATTAAATTATAGATGGTTAACATCAATAGCAATTAAACACAATATTTACTTGCTGAGCATACCTTTATGAGAATCACAAAACAGAGTTCAGGTACATGGACATAAAGCATGAAATGACGCGTATGCAACAGGTACAATCGATGTTTCACACATAGGCAGAGACATACGAATTTGTCACAAAATGATAGGTTTACATTTCTTTTTTGCTTAGACAAGTTGGACACGATTTAGAGCATTAGGCACTCCACTATAGGAGAGTGAAGAGACGTCCCGTATATCGTGTGCCTTCAAAGGAGCCAGAAACGAGCGACTACGGCGCAAATTGGGCCGATATGCTAGGATTTAGAGATTAAGCTCTCCCGTTTCAGTAATAGACGTTGCACAAGTTTTCTCGATACATAATTTTACAATACCATGGCTCGGCACCAATAAACAAACACTGAACTGAACTGAACTGTAATATAGGAATTTAAACATCAGACGTCAATATCTGGTTGACGCCTAATGATGATGCCTAAAAGCTTCGCACACGCAGCTTTTCGTTTGTACAAAAGCTTATGAGCTGCCTTCGAAATGAGACGCAAGGGTTTCTACGGTTGGAAGTTTTAGAGTTTGAGAATTGGGGACCCAAGACGCTCGGTCCCCAAGCTGAGTTGGGTAGGCTGCTCTTGCGTTCGGAGGTGCAGAAGAGTTTGAGACCTGGCTCAAACGCAAGCTGCGTTGGGTCAAACGCACGGGGCACTACACGTGTTGATTTTAAAATCATATGATACGCGGGCCATGTGGCGTCGTAACCCGCACGGCGTGGTCTTGGGCCACGCAAGCGCAAGAGCCCAAGAGTGGCTTGGGTTCTGCGCATGCGCCTGGCGGCTCGCAAGCTCCTTGTGTGCCCAAGCTCCTTGGGGCCCCCCTTCTCAATCTCTCTATTAGTGAGTTTGATAGTTTTCGGGCGGAACCGGCGTGGCTTCTTTTACGTTCTTTCCAGCGCTCGTCAGCCTGTAGAACGGCCCAGCAAAATGACCATCACGGCTTCTCAATAGCTTTTAACAAGAAACTGTTTTATGTCGTGGTATACCTAGAATTCCCTAACGTATTGCCGTGACGGATATGATGTTGGTAGAATGCATACTAATGGATCACAACGCAAGAATCAGAAGCAAAAATTCTGTCACCGGGTATCGTACCCACGACCTCTCGGCCCGTGACGGTAGGTGCTGGGTGCCTTAACAACTACGCCACCGAGGCACATATTCGAGGCCCCACAAACGCGCCTTATATATCTCACATACTCTCTCTCTCACGCACACGGTGCTCTTGGACTGCGAGATGGGGTGGCCGTATGTGAGCGGCTAAATGAAGTAGTGTGTTATGGCATTAACTAGGACCGATAAGGACCAATTCGGTGACGACGCAGTTAGGGGGTCTCGATGACAGCGAAAGACGCTGGCCAGGCCAGCATCCAGTAGTCGCCCTAGACGCAGTTACGTTCTTTGCCTTTCGCTTCGTATTAGCGTGCGATGGCTCGTTGTCGAAGTAGTGCAGCCTCCAAATGCACCAGCGGTGTTCCTCCGCCGCATACGGCCTCGAGTACGATAGCACCGACTAACAAAACTGCTGTAAAAAGCGCCGCACAAAGGCAACGATGTCAAAGTACGACTTTTGCGCCTTGATGGAGTGAGACAGACGCCAGCGGGAAGCTCTGCCCTCGCGGGTTCACAGCTCAAGCTGCGAACCTTTTCCTCCCGTGTTGCTGAAGCACAGTGTTGGTAATGTGTGCATAAGCACAGGCCTAGGTTACCGCACAACGCCGAAGCGCGCACCTTGCAGTTTCTCACCTCAATTGACCACGCTTTGAAGGAGTGAATATCGAGTACCAGTGTTTATTATGTGCCTGTTGATAACATCAACATCTACATACCATGTAGATGTTATAAACTTCAGCTACCACAACGAATAAATCTTGATCATGGACATTGGTCATCGGGGTGTAGACGTGCGACTAGGCGTCAACGCGGGTCCATCAATGTCAAACGGTGCTATAGCTGCCAAACACCAACATACGTTGCACAAGCTCTCATATACCAATGTGTAATAAACATTCAACTACTTCGGCGAGGACACGTTTCACTTTCCTCTTACACGATTCCTATGGGCACTGGGCGGCCGTCGTAAGGCGCCAGCAACGCCCTTCCCGAAAAGCGCCGCAAGCGGCCGCAGAGACAGCACTGGCATGTGAAGGAGACGACGCGGAGTAGGCTCTGTTACGTTGAGGACGGTATTCGAAGAGAAATGGCGGCATTTCTTGTTGAACCATCCGAAGCTGTACTCGGTATTGCGTTTGCCGTTAGGCGCCCTAGACAAACAGAAGCGGCAGCAACAGTGTTCTTTTGAACAATGCACGTAGCGTTCGACTGTCGAACATGTGCTCAGATAACAGGGCCCGTCGCCGGGCTTATGGGAGACTCCCGCACAGTCGTTTTTGGTCGTGGGCGCGTTTAGTGGTCGCCACGTCACCAAGAAATGATTAAACGTTTCCTTTTCATGTCTTTCCACCCAGGAGCGCCGTCGGAAAATCAAATGAGTCAGGTTTTTTGTGAGGTGTTGTGCGTTTAGGCGTTTGTTTTCGTTTGGAGGCGGGCCTCCCTTTCGGGACTGCAAATGAGACAGACCCGATTGGCGACAAGTTGTAAAATAAGCATCTTTGCATTTTAACTGCCGAACTCGCAGTTCCTCACTGTTGTCTGAAGGGTCCCTGACGGCAAGGCGAGTACTGACAGCGTTAGTGCACCCATGGCGCTGCAGTTATTTTGCGCTGCGGTTTTAAAGGCTTGTCAACTGACGTACGCGTTTTCGTGCGTCTGCTCCAGAGAAAGGTCGCTGATTGCACGAACGAAGTTACGTGCACGATATCACGGAATATATAAAGGAGACAACGAGTAAAAATTGCGTTGCAAGTGCGCCCCGCAGACGAAACTTAACGCGATAACCTACGATGTGGAGCTATACATAAGTAGCACCTTTTCTATGTTTTCAATACTTTGTTATTCTGTCTGCACGTTAACATTATCTCCTAACATTTAAAAAAAGAGAGCCTACGTCTCCCATTCGCTTTTCGTGTTCTTTTACGCGATGCTTCGCCGATTGCACACGTTCCTTAGTTGTACTTGCACACTCCTGTTACCGTTTTGTTTTCTTTCCGACGCTTCGCCTTTCCTAACATTTTAGTCGCTATCCGCCTCGTGCATCGGTATGGTGGCGCCACCGCTCGGCTCAGGCGGTTGCACCCTCTCCCAACCCCCCATAGGATCCCATGCATTTTGAACGAAGTTTGCGATTCCGTTGCGCAAAAACAAACTAGTGCTATCTCTCGACAATACGCCACACCGACGACGCAACACCTCCTCTTGCTTCCACCGATACTACGCCATGCTCCAAGGTGACCCCTCTCTCCACTTTCTTTTATTTCTTTCGGTGGCTGTGAGAGCGCGCGCTATGCACTGTGCAGTTAGAATCACTGGAAAATTTCAGAGTACCGCAAAGGTAGGCTGCACGCGGGCAACATTGGGCGGCGGCGGCCATTTCCCTTCCAGACCGTCCGGCGCGTTGGTAGCGTGTGTTGAGAAGCGACGGATCTCTTCGCCTCGATGCCGTGTTACGCTCGGCGTAACTGCAATATGTGTGTGTGTGTTTCTTCAACAGGA
The DNA here is from genome assembly GCF_013339695.2 of Rhipicephalus sanguineus. Taxonomy (NCBI): domain Eukaryota; kingdom Metazoa; phylum Arthropoda; class Arachnida; order Ixodida; family Ixodidae; genus Rhipicephalus; species Rhipicephalus sanguineus. Next base: position 110,764,602 of record NC_051185.1, on the reverse strand, counting down.
TATCAGAAGTGATTTCGAGTCGTCGACAGTTATGTATCGACTGCGCGGTAAGCGGTGTAACTAATGAAACGTGCGGCGAATGTTGACATGTGCTCGCGAACTCTCCGTGGCTTCATCGGTCTACATATTTGCACAGCGCTACGAGAACGAGGACGTAGGCAAGGACACAACACAGGCGCTCACCAACTGGCCCATGCTGCCGTTCACCGGTCTCTTCTCGTGTCACGGCCGGGTGTGTTCGCAAGGTCCGGAGCTGTAAACATAGTTGCATGTTTTTCTAGTGACTCTATGTGCAGTAGCGCACCCGACAAGACTGGCTGGCCTCGTCGCTTTCATCGCATCTTCCTTGAACGTTGCAACGTTAATATTGTGTTAAGGCGGTGGCCACACGTCGGACGATGAGCCCTCATTTCGTTCAGCTGCCATCTCATCAACGGCGATGTTTCTGACGCCTCAGTTGTGGACTTTTGTCTGTTGGTTGCTGGACAAGATGACCTCCTGCAAGACCGCGTTTTCCAAGTCAGCTGTGTGTGTAGTTCTCGGCGTCGTAGCAGTTTGATGACTCGAGGACGTCAACTGGTGCTACATCGTGGGAACCGCTGAAGTGACTGCAAGCTCTACGACATTGTGCCAGAATATTCTAGCGTACTGTATACGCCCACGATTGTGCTACATTTAAAATACCGCGCTTGGCCTCGCGCGTCAACCTGGTACGCCTGTGTGCAACAAGTGTGTTGTTATCGTTGTTGCGTCGGTTAATATTGAATTGCAATTGGAATACAGTTTTTGCAAAGGTAAGTGAATCTGTAAGTAGTTGCCCTTCTATATGCTTGCTACTCCACGAACATTAATTCTAGAGTCGCATTTTATGTTGAGCTGCACGTACCAAAGGAGAATCTGGCACACGAGATACATTACACGCGTGCGCATTTCCTATATAAATCTGAGTAATGCCACGCGCGCGCATTTCCTATATAAGTCTGAGTAATGCCATGCTCAATATAAAGCGCATGTGTTAGAGGATTGTGGCTTCAATGGTGAAAGTCATTAGATATTCCGAAATATGTGATTGCAGTGCAGTTAGAACTTTCTCATATGGTAACACGGTCTGTGAACAAAAAAAACACGCTGCGTGAATGTTTGTTGGTCATTTGCTAAAGTACTTTAACGCATTATTATGCAGCTGTGTGACGGCTGTTAAAACGTTCAGCAAGTTAGATTTTGGTTTTCTTGGTCTAGTTGAGTGCTAGGAGTGTTGGGCGAAGATAAAAACGCGTGTCTTTTGTGCGTTTCTTAAGCAGGCATACAGCCGTAATAGTCATTGTTGTTGTACTGTTTGGGGTGTTCAATAAAACAAGAATGCTGTTTTGTACTGCAGCAGTTTTTATTTCATCTGTGTTAACAGATCACGCAAAGAAATTGGGCACATGCACGTAAGAAACGTACGCAGTGCATCGCGCGCACGCATAAAAAAACGGGCTTGTCATTTTAAAACAAATAATATAGAACAGTCGACGTAACAAACGGCATGCTTGTCTAGTGGAGAAGCGTCGGCAGTAGATATATCAAACCAGAATGAAAAATGAATAGAAAAACGGCGAGTAACGGGCGCTTTGCCCGCAGCTTCTATGAGCCGCGCGTATCCACCTTTCGCCAGCGTTCGCCGTTGGTGGCGCCACCAGTACAACCCAAAGAAACAGCGCACGAGGCGGATAGTAATCTTGAGTCTGTGTATTTCACGTAGCCTGGCGCAACAAAGGCCGTCATTGGTGGCCGGTGCACGAGCAAGGCCGGCGTCGACGGCGCTTGCACACGAGCACCGATGCAACTGATGTACTCTTAAGCTTCATCCATGTTTCCATAGCTGTTTGTTCAGCCTAGAGCGCAACATGTCTGCTGAGACTCGGTTCCCTGAAGCATTTCGGTATGGGTGTGCGAATATTCGAGCATTTCGATTAACAAATCGAATAGTGCATACTCGATGTACCGAATATTTTTCGAATAATTAGCAATGACGAAAAATGCCGAAGGAACGAGACGTTCGAAGAGCGAGGGGTAATTTTTCATGTTTTCGTCACCGAATTACCCAGATGCATTCAGTCCGTGTACTTACGCGACTATCGACGCTATATTGATCCCAGGATGAAGGCGCTTTTGCCTAGAACTCCAGTGTCACCGATGCGACAGTGTCATCAGTCCACTACATGACATTCATGATAATAGTAACTCACGAAACCTGCTTAACATTTATGAATATGTTTTATTTAAAGGCTGTTGACGAAGAACCACCTCGAAACCTGTAGTCACTGCTACATTTCCGGCAGCAGTTACAAAATATTTCGAAGGCTGCTGCTGTAACGCGCTTGCCTCAGGTTAAATAATTGCTGTATTTTTACTCGCTTAAAAGTAATTGTAATATTTCTTTGTTAAAGCTTGTGAATATTTGTTTGAAATAAAATGTGAAATTCTTGGGCTGTTTTTAAAATATTTACCTAACCACTTAGAGCTGCTTTGAAAATGGTTGTCTTACTATTCGAACAGAATTCGATTTGCATTCGTATCTGATTCGGGGTCATCGCTATTCGACTGGGTTCTGAAATTAGCTATTTGCACACCCCTACATTTCGGCAGCGCAGGACACAAGCGACGAGAGCCCAGTGAAGCCCAGCCAGCATCCAGTCCCGAGTCCCCGCAGCAAAAGCCAGCCCATTTCCGGCACCCACATGCCATTAGCCGGCACTTCCACCGATAGAGGTACCACCAGCCCAAGCTCGCCCAGCGCCCGGTGCCTATGACGGAGGGATCAGCGATGTTTTAGAGCGCAGCTCTTCGGCGCCCGTTCCTGCGTTGAGCGGCGTCGCCGTCGGTCGCGTAACCGATAGATATTAAAATAAAATGAGAAACAAATACCCAGGATCGAATGGAAGCTGAACCCGGGCCTTCTGCATGACAATCAAGCATTCTACCACAGAGCCACGCGGGGGTTGAAACTCATTTCCAAAAAAGACCCTATGCATGCCTCATGTGGGGCAAGGAATCGCGTCAATCTATGTAATATAGCGTGGCATAAGATTAAAATAACCACCAGTCATCACACAATGCTAATTGCGCAATGAGTGTGTGGTTTCATCCTTCCTAACCACTGCAAAATGATCAGCCATAATTCTTCATCGCTATCAGCCACGTGCAGCATCAACAAATAGCACAAAACACTAAACAGATGTGGAGCGGGTTCAGAGTTCAGAGTTCTTTATTTGCACATAATAATGGTAGTTACAATTGGGGATTGTAGAGATACAGAGGGAGGTCCCAAAGTCAAGAGACTGTACTAGGGACCTCCCATAAGAAATGATTAAACAAAAGTATGTTTATTGCAGCCAAATATGTGCACAAAGTAAACAGTCAAATAAAAGAAGTATTAACACAGTAACATGGTTTGATTATTTAAAAATTGCTAAAGAAAGCATGGATGATGAAATGGCTATGCGGAATGCAGATAATTCCGAAGGTTCAATTTGAATGCGTGGAAATGAGAAAGATTCTTAACATGACATGGTAATGAGTTCCACATTTGTGCGGCTGAGAAGTTAGTAGTGAACTTACCATAATTTGTTCTGGGTTTCGGTAATAATAGCTATTGCTGGAAGCAAAACGGGTTGACAAAGAGTACGGATAGTGGCTTTTGGTGATTATGGGGAACGGGAGCTTTCAGTTGATTGGTTTGTGGACTAGTATTGCGAGGGAGTATTTATGTAGATTTCCCACCGACAGAATACCGCTAGAGATGAGCAACGGCGATGCTTCTGATGTGTAGCTGCTATGTGTCATGATGCGAATAGGCTGATATTGAGTGTGTTGCAATGGCGATAAATGAACTGGATACGTGTTTCCCCATGACTATATGCAGAGTAGTGTTTTATATAGAATAAATTGCGAACTTTAATTAATATTCTAATGCAATAAGCTGTCTTTTTTGTTAACGATAAAACATGCTCATCATATTTTAAGTACTAATCTAATGCGATACCGAGAAACATGTTAAGTATGTTTGAAGCAAAGCTTAACGATGGAGATCCTGAATAACGCTTTTGCTTAGAAGAGAAGATGACGAACTTAGATTTTGTAGCATTAATCTGTAGTTTATGTTGTCGGCACGGAAGTATTTTGCTATCCAAACGCTTCTCTTTGTGCTCTGAATATTCCGGTGAAATTTTCGGTCTTTCTTGTTGCCTCGGCTCCCCATCTTGAGGCCATGGACGCGCACCATTCCAGAGGACCTCTTGGCCAGACGTCATCTCAGCCGTCCACCGCTAGGAAAAGAGGAAACTCCCCCAGTGACACCGAGGAAACAGAGCTGTACTCAGCTTCGGGAGACGACTCATCTGAAGGCGATTTCATCGCCGTCCGGAGCAAGAAGGCGAAGAGGAAGATAGTTAACGCAACCTCGTCCACTACCGCGAGTACGGCCACTATGAAGTCAAGGCTTGAGCGTTGGCCGCACGTCATCATCTTCGTGCCGGAAGAGTCCTCAGGAAACTTGCGACTGCTGAACAGGCAAGCACTATCCGCTTTTCTGGAACGTGTGGTGCCTAACGAGATCAAGGACGTCAGAATAAATATGCGGAAGAATATACTCGTTATAGACGTATTTCACGTGAATGCGCTCGGACCACTTCAACAAGTCACTGAGCTAGGCGGCATCGAAGTGCGTTCCTTTATACCGATGGACAGTGCATCCATAGCCGGTGTGATATTCGACGCAGACGTCGCGATTCCCGAAGCAGACTTGCCTACACTCATTAAACCGGCAAATGAGGGTACTGTCATCACACAAGTGCGCCGTCTTTGGAAGACGCGCTGTGTAAAATTGGTCTTCAAGGTGATTGCAAGCTATCGCATGTCAAAGTCGGGCATTTCCGACATCCCGTTCGGCCGTTCGTACAGAAGCAACTTCAGTGTCACCAGTGCTTTAAGCTAGGGCATGTCAAGGGTGTGTGCGCGAACTCGCTAATGTACCCTCGGTGCGCAGAACCTCACTCGGAAGAGACCTGCCGTTCCACGATTCTTAGATCCGGCAACTGTAACGGCTCATATGCTGACTCGTCGAAAGACTGCCCTCAAATCAAGACGGAGCGCGTGGTGCATAAGCAAATGGCCAGAGACAATTCGACCCACAGGGAGGCTGCCGAAACAGTCCGGCGTCGGCACCGGCGCCATCGTTCGACCTCAAAGAAGGCGCAAGCTCCATCTATCGTTGTACCACTCAGTCAAGCCGCAAAAGGACCGATCAGCTCAAGGAAGACTCCGGAGAGGAATCTATCTGCAGAGGAAAGGCCGGTACTTCCTTGCCGTCTGCTTGCCGTGGAGCCTCAGAAGATCGCGCCCACTAAGGAGTCTTGACCGAGCACTGGTGACGCACCTAACGCCAATCGTCAAGTCATTTCTATGCTCCGTTCTCTCATGGCCGCCATCCGAGGGATATTATTGGACATGGGGACAACGTCTGCTCGAAGCGCTATAAAAGTACTGCAAACCTTAAGCCCAGTGCTTGAATTCCTCGGGTAGAAACATGGCTAACGTTCACCCTCCTTTCCGAGAAGTCAAGACAGCGTCCATCATCCAGTGGAACGCCAGAGGACTAGCATCGCACCTTTCAGACTTTCGTCAATTTGTGCACTGTAACATGTTCCCAGTCATCATAATTTGTGAACCCAACTTCTCGAAGCCACTAAGACTACCGGGGTACGAAGCTCTCATGTCCCCAACGAATAGAGCATGCAGCAAAGTCCTCGTTTATGTTCGTCGGGAACTCACTTATTTGTTGCATCCAATTGCGCCTCATGATGGCAATCAATATGTATACCTGACAACTAAGAAGAACAAACTCATGTTTACTCTGATAGGCGTTTACATATCGCCTTCAAGTAATTTTTACTCAAAAAGATTAGCTAGCATCTTCGCCGTCTGTCCAGCTCCATGGGTCATCTTTGGAGACTTCAATGCACATCATCAATGCAGACAATAACGCCAAGGAAAGTATAGGGGGTGTTATCTGTAATATTCAGAATATACAGATATTACAGATAACACCCCCCTTACAGATAACACCCCCTAAACTTTCCTTGGCGTAATTGTCTGTTAGTTCTCATTATTATTGTGTCTAACAAAGATAAACGAGCCCTTAAAAATCATCTGCTTTCCTTCATTCATAGCGAGGGTCTCGTCCTGGCAGACTTAATGCCTTCAGGTAGTATGCGAGGGATTATTGCTCAGCTGCCAGTTTCTAAAAAGATCACGTGCTACGTGACGCCAACAGGCAAAAAAAGAGTGTTCCACACTCGCCGCCATGGCTGCGATTGGCGCTGACTAACACTCCTTGGTTTAAATGAACATATATACCCAAGAAAGTGGACTGGAGGATGGCCGCCGCCGTAGGTCAGTGGTAGAGCATCGGACGCGTTGTTCGAAGGTCGCAGGTTCGGTCCCTGCCAGCGGCAAGTTATCTTTTCGTCCGCTTTACTTTCTTCACATTTACATCCCAATTATTACAAATAACATCTCCTATACTTTCCTTGGCATTATTGGCTGTTAGTTCTCAATAATATAGCTTCTCATAACGCACATTCGAGATGCTGCGTAATACAAGATGTCGGTACACGCTATGCTGGAACTGTACAGATCACTGTTTCTCAGTTTACTGAGATATAGGCTGCCTGTCCTGACTAATGCATGCAAGACAAATATTCGCATTCTGCAGACTGTACAAGCTCAGGCTCTCAGAGTTTGCCTTGGTTTGCCAAAATGCGCGTCGACTGAAGCGACTATTTCCATCGCACGGGACCACCCTATACAAACGCACATTGTGGTGGAAGCCTTGAGAGCTCATATCAGGCATTTTTCCCGGGCCCATTGCCACCACCTTGCAACATTGCCTTCAAAGAGACCACGGCCATCGTATTGTTCAACGACTGCAACCCATTCTGCCCACCTTCCGTGAGGCTTCAGCCCCGCATCTGAGCCAGCGATACCTCCTTGGTGCTTCATTCGACCTCAAGTGCACCTCAGCGTACCGGGAATCAGAAAAAAACATGGCTGATCCCTCTCTCATAGGAATCGGTATAACACGAAAGTGAAACGTGTCTTCACAGACGTAGTTGAGCGTTTGTTGTACATTCTTTCGCCCCAAGCGCGAAGGAATGAATGCTACAGCATCAAATTGTAATGTTACGTGAAGAACGGCAAGCCGCTCGAAACTTGCAATGCGCTGCTCAAGCAGAAAGGATGCGCGAAACGAACATACACAGGATGAGTGCGAACTGTCACAGTTGTAACTTATTTCTGAGTGAGCAGCGTGCTCCCTTCGCAAAAGCGGCCGCTGCAGTGAGCGAGGCGACCTTCGTGCTCTCATCGGAAACTTGCAGGCAGAGCGCAAGGCGTACAAACCACCGAGATCACAAGATAAGCGCCCGCACGAGCGACCACGCCCTGTCGAGGCTCGCGCTAATCCGCGTGGGGGACGACTTTTAAAGCGCGCTCTTCGAGCCCTTTGCACCATCTCGCTAGTGACAACGAAAACACGCTGTACCGCCGATCTCTGAGTACCGCAACCGGCAAATGGTGTACATAAATAGCTCGCCGTTAGCATAGCAGAGAACATGCCGTCTGTGGCGGAGTCGTTTCGCGCTGCGCACTGGCGATCGAGAGGTCGTAAGTTCGACTGCCGGTGACGGAAAATTTTCTTATAGTTTTTTCATTGTCATATGTTAGTCTCTATATTTTACAACGTCATATCCGTGACGTTGTGGAGCCGTGGTGGACCCCGGCATTAAACACTTTCGTGCTAAAATATGAGCTCTCATCTCCAGTGCTGAAACAGTTATCTCTGATTCTTTTGCACGAGAAGTCCGCTGATTACGTGCATGTTTATACAGATGGGTACCTACTCCCCACTGTTCGTCCGTTGCAGTGGTCGTTCCAGCGAAAGCTATTACCGTCAGCTTCAAGACAGACCACCCAACATCGTCGACGGCAGCAGAATTTTCCGCTCTTCGCGCTGTACTTTGTGTAGCCAACCGTGAACAACCTCAACGATGGTCGATCTTCTGTGATTCGAAGGTAGCCTGCAATCTTTGCTATCAGCCCTGCGGCACGGACCATACGAGCAGCTGGTCTTCGAGGTTAGATACTGCTCCATACTTCGTTGGAGAAAGGACACCACGTGATATTTCAATGGCTGCCAAATCACTGCGGCCTGATAGGCAATGAACCTGCCGACAATGCTGCTCGATCAGCTCTTCAAGGCGACAGGCTCGAGACAATACCCCTATCCAGGACCGATGCTGGTAGCCAACTTCGAGTGGTCGCACAAGAAACCACTTCCACTTCCCGACCACTTTACGTCTGCAGAAACCTACGGGACTACGCCGAAATGATGCCATTCTGCTTTGCCGTTTATGGCTAAGAGTGGCTTTCACAAAGTCATTCTCGTTTGTCACCACGATTTCCCCAAAACACTAGTGTACTCTAAGGCATTAATGTACGCGGACGATACAGGCATATTATTCACAGGAGATAGTCTGTCAACATTGCAAGCCAACATAATCTCTGAATTAACACACGTAAGCAACTGGTTTATACAGAAGAAATTGACACTACATTCAGGGAAAACGAAGTATGTTCTTTTTCGATCACGTCGAAAGAATATTGATACGGCGTCTATGCAACTTTACCTGAACAACAGTCGTATCGAACAAGTGGTTTCTTTTAAATATTTAGGAGTGTTTTTTGACCAGCACCTTCACTGGGAAAAACAAATTCATAGTGTTTGTAGAAAGGAGGCTTACGGTTGTTAAACCTTAATCAAAGCACGCGAATGCTTTCCCCCCAGCGTGCTTCGGACATTGTACTTTTCCTTCTGTCATTCACATATAAGCTACTGTATTGAATCGTGCGGTGTAATGTATACGACATACCTAGAGCCATTACTGCGACTACAAAAGAGAGCCCTAAGCATATTAGGTGCAAACCCTAGAAATTCATATAAAACTACATTTCAGGAACAACAAATCTTATCAGTTTGGGCACTTTGCGATTATAAGGTTGCCCGTTTTGTTCAGAAAATGATAGGCACTTTCCCCTCTACTCCACTCTATTTACAACACCATCGCGAAACACTAGACACGCATCGAATGGCAATCTTAATTTACCTACAAGCTATATCTTACATGGAAAACGCTTATTGGAATTTCATTGGACAAAAAATTCGGCAGATCCCACGTACCGTGGGAGTCGATGTTATGCGAAGCATGCGGCGGGTAGGTGACTGTGGCGTAACCTTTTTTTACTGAGCGGCACGTTACAAAATGACGCTAAAGATTTGTATAAATTTTATACGCACACTTATATATGTTGAAGAGCCGCATATGTGTTATATAACCAGTTGTTTACGGTTGGGTAACGCTGCCACCGGCAACGTGGGTATTACCATGCACCAGAAGCGGTAAGCTGATATTTAGTGCTTATACGTGTCCCGAGAACGCACGCACGTTTCACGAACCCGTGTGCATGCGTGCAAGATCTTCTTGACAGTTCTTGAAGAAGGGCATCATCACCGTGATCAGTGAGCACCAGCAGCTGGTCATGACTTGTTATAGGATCCGGTCGTCATCGTGGTGACGAGTGGTTCATGTGTAGTGAAGTATGTGGTATAGTATAGCTGTTGGAATTCGTGGATGCCTCAGTCATTTCGTCGACAAATTGTCTGTCGACAGAGCCGGCGACCTGTCGGACCCTGAAGCCACCCTTCGCGTTGGTGAGGTATAGGCCGTCGAGGCTGGTAGGGCTGGATAGTGCTACGTAGACCAACATCAGTGGATGGTGTTTGTCGTATTTGTAGACTACCCATGCGTACGTGGCCTACGTAGCCTAGTCTACAAAGCGGCTGTCAATCAATGTGGCATCATCCTCGGTCAGCATGAGGCCATCGCCCAGCCTCGTAAGAAATGAAGAGGACACTGCGTCGTTCTGGCGGAATAAGTGCACTTTACGGTGCGGTGATGTGGATATCATATGTAACTTTCGTTAATGTATTCCTCCGGGGTCGAGCAATGCTACAATATAGCTTGCTGAATCATAGGAATACAAACGTAATGTTTATTAGGCTGCTATAAAAGCGGAGCCAACACTGGAACTACAGACGTTAATCTGATATGACGCCTGTATCGTAGGAGTAGACATCATAGGAGTATCGTGTAGTGTTTATTGCTCTCTTGTAAAATTAGATAGCAAGGCCACAACCACAATTGACGTTGCACCGGTATTACGCCAGCGTAGGCTGTTTTTCCAAACCAATTTATAGACCTGGCGTGGCTCAGTGGTAGAATACCTGAGTGCCACGCAGAATGCTTGGGTTCGATTCCTGCTGGGATTCTAATTTTCATTCTTTCCATTCGTTGAGTCAACGCTGCCGATGTTGGTTTTCCTTAACGCTCTAGCATTTATGTTAACAATGTCTGTTCTCGCCGTTCCTGGGTAGATATAAACTGTCAATCACCTGTGGCGCATACCCGTACACCGCGGCCCGTGGTAAACGGGTATGTGCCACACGTGTCTAGTGGAAAGGGTTTGACGACGTACGCGACAAGATTTTAACGTTATTCATGTCATGACCCGGCAGTCATATTCATCAAATCCTCTTACCCTCCCATGCAAATTTTGGTCTACACCAAGTTAAGGAGGCGATCATGAGAGCACCCAGACGTAGGCGGCTAGATAGATAGATAGATAGATAGATAGATACGTAGATAGAAACGCTCAAAGTGCCAGAGGTTCGCTAAGAAATGCTTGGCATTTAAAATTTCGAACCTACTACTCTTAGAAGCTAAAGTGGCAAGAAATTTTAAGCACAGTGTGGAAATATTTTGCTTGCAGCATCAAGACATGTAAATAGGCTTTTTGTTTCACTTTCTCCTGTGCTGATTAGTGCTTTTACCCATTTACTTGTTATATGTGATGATGATGATGAAGGAAACTTTATTTACGTATGTTGTGAAAATGCGATTATGTACACGCGCTTATGTATATATGTATGTATGTGCATACGTGAATAGGCGTATGTATAAATAAGTGTGTATATGTCTTTATTGTTATATATGCTCTGCTAAGCTGCTTTTATGTACTCCGATATCGACCGATCACTAGCCAATGTAGGCTAACATTCCAGATATCTTGTAATCTTTTGTTTCATTTGTCAATAAAAATCAGATTGATTGATTGTTGATTGAATCGAAATGGTGGACAACCCGTTTTGTGACAACTGTGGTAGCGAGGAGACACGACAGCACATCTTCTGCGACTGTCCTCGTTACAATGCGCAGAGAAAATCACTCGCATTCGCTCTTGCTCGTATAGATCCCAGGCCGATGACAACAGAAACATTTCTGGAATGTCGTCCTGAGAGGTCATCGCGGGTGAAGGCGACGAAGGCAGTGCTCTTGAAGGCATCAGATTTGCACCGGCGGTTATAGACTAACGACGTTAGCATGACTGTGAGATGTGTGTGACTCTTTTAAATGCGAATGCATTTCTTAGTCGGGCTATGTAAGGCATCCGGCGTTGTCCGCGTGCCTCTCCGCTCTCACTCCCTCTCCCATAGCAACAGCTGCGGGCGCGCGCGCCTATCGTGCTTATCCTCGCCCCTAGCAACCGGAGCAGGTGGTGCGGGCGTAGTAGCGGAGAGTGAGTGGAGAGGAGGAGCGCGCTCTGGCGTGTGAGGGCGCTCGCATCGCGGGATCTCGGCCAGCGCAAATATTTTTCTAGGTGGCATTGCCTCGCCGGAGCTCCCGCGTGTGTGGAGAGGGTAGGTGCAGTGCTTCGCCGCTCCTTCTCTCGCCGCTCGCTCTCTCTCCTCCCTGCGCCACCGCCTCAATGCAGTGCGTTTGAAACTCGTTTGTAGCGTTTGTGCTGCCTTGGCACAGCCTGAAAACAGCGCGTTCTAAACGCGTTTGTGCTGCACTGAAGGCGGTGGCAACATCCCTGAGGTGATTACGAACGACGTAGGAAGCGTTCGTTGAAAGAGGCGCACAAAAGGGAGACACTTGAGCGCGTCGATGTGTCCAACTTTGCGCCATTAAAATTACTACGCCGCGTACTGTCGGCGCAAGAAATGCATTCGCATTTCCTCACAATTCCCTTCAGGGAGGTGGGGGCATTCTTCTTTGTGCGCGCGCGCTCTCCTTCGCTCTCTCAGTATCTTTATATCTCCCTCATCCCTTCCCCCAGTGTAGGGTATAGCATACCGGTCCTTCTAGACTGGTTAACATCCCTGCCTTTCCTTTCTCTCCTATTCCTTCCTTGTCGGCACCAGGAAACTATGTTGTCCGCGTCGTGATTAAGCTTACAGATTAATGAATCAGTGTGGTTGTCCGAGCAGAAAATACAGTGAAACTTTTGTGATACGATCACAGCTCACGCAAATTTCGGGGTGATACGAATTTTTCGTTAGTCCCGGCCATGGCCCATTGGCCTGCAATGTAATGGAGTACGGTTGTTGCGAACCGATTTTACCCAGCGACGTTTGATACGAACGTACCCTACCACCCAGGTACGAAGAGGTGCCGTCCGCGCTGTCACGGAAGACCCCCCAAGCATGTGCGAGCGCGGGAACGCAAGCGTGGGCATGCGCGCCGCGCCGCCAAATCGTCAGAATTACGGTGTAAGAAAAACACTTATCTTACGGGCAGAATAAGCCTTCAGAGACGCGTCACGGCCACCGTGATTATATGCGCGAATCTTTGAGGCTTTTATGTGCCTCCGTTTGCCTTCGCGTTTATATGACAGAGGACTTTAGCGCCATGCTTTTTTTTCTCTGAGGCGTCGACGGGAGCTGCTGTCGTTGTACTGTGTTTACACGTGCCTGCCTCGTGCATCAGACATTTTATGAAAGGTGGAGGAGGACCGAAAGAAGGCGAGGATGGTCTTGGCGAAGGAGTGAGGCCGCACAACGTCAACATGTACGACCTTTGAGGTCGCAGTTAGTGCGGGCACGGCCGTAAATCTTCCAAAAAACATCTCCAACACCTCCGCGATAACAAAATCAAAACAGAGGACCATGATTTTCTAATTTTGTGGCTTTAATCCATCGCGTCAAAGCGCTTCTTTTGTTACTTTCGCTGCTGTACTCCGGTTTCATGGATAAAGCATGCTGAAATTTGGCAGGGGCTACTGCTGTCGCCGGTCACAACGCACCTGGTTCAATAATTAAATACCTTCGTACCACATGTGAATTAAATACGACATGTGAATATTATATTTACGAGCGCTGGTATGATTGCCGACATCTAAAAACTTAACTGACAACAATTCAGGGTTCTTCCTGACGTTACTGCGGCCCTGAACCACGATAAATGAAAATGTACGCCACCTTTCTTTTAACGCATGCTAATTTTGCATGCTTTCTGGTGATATGAATTTTGGATGATACGAATATTTTTGGTGGTCCCGTGAGATTCGTATCACCGAGGTTTCGCTGTTGTGGTGTCGTCAGCGTAAAGAAAACCGTCAGATGATTTGAGGCATTGTGAAAGATCATTGATGTATATTAAAAATAAGTGAGGTCCTAATATTGTTCCTTGTGGTACCCCAATGTTACTTGTTTTAGGGTGTGAGTAAGTGCTAATAATAATAATATGTGGGGTTTAACGTCCCAAAACCACGATATGATTATGAGAGACGCCGTAGTGGAGGGCTCCGGATATTTCGACCACCTGGGGTTCTTTAACGTGCACCTAAATCTAAGTACACGGGCCTCAAACATTTTCGCCTCCATCGAAAAATGCAGCCGCCGCGGCCGGGATTCGATCCTGCGACCTGCGGGTCAGCAGTCGAGCGCCATAACCACTAGACCACCGTGGCGGGGTGAGTAAGTGCTAGATATAGACACAATGTTATCTCTATATTTTAAATAATTACGTAGTAATTTCAGTGCCGGGCATCTTATTCCAATGGACTCTAATTTAGCAAAACGTATGTTGTGAACAAGTAAATCGAATGCTTTAGATAGATCAATAAAGAGCGCCCCAGTCAAATTTCCTGCATCAAGTGCCTGCCGGATCCTATCTGTCAAGTAAATTAATGTTAAATCAGTTGAGTATCCTTACCTAAATCCAAATTGATTTGTTGATAGGACATGAAATTTTGACAAATAGGAAGACAAACGTGTTACTATTAGTTTTTCGACAACTTTACTAAAGAATGAAAGTATAGCTATTGGCCGATATTTAGACGTGCGACGCTTATCTCACATCTTGAAAACAGGGATTCTTTTGGCCTTCTTAAAGGAACCTGGAAAAATGCCCGTGGTAAAAATAAGGTTCACTATGTGGAAAATATGTTTCCTGTATAAAACCTGCTATCAATTTCATGAGTGAGGGGCAGAAATTATCAAGACCGGGTCCTGTGATTTTTAGACTAGAAATGATAGTGACTATTTCTTCAGGTGTCACGGGTTGAAGGAAAAAAAGAACGCCAGGCCTGCGCTGAAACCGCAGCACAGTCACAGCGAAAGCTGGAAGAGCGGCGTTTCCAGAGCCCGTTAAGCTCTCTTGGGGCTACAATACAAGTACACTAGAAAGGTACCCACTACGCCATCAATCACAATTTTTGTGAACTTGGGAAGCACCTACTAAGCCATTATTCGAAAAAGAGTGGACACGACGAGCGCCATTATTCGTCATTCTGCGGAGAAGCGAGGCATCAGCTACACGTCTGTAAGGCATTATGTGCACTTTGTTGACGCGACGACTGATGACGATGAAGAATTATCGCTCAGCCCTTTGTAATTGGTTGGAATCTTTAAACGGCCCACCAGTTATGTAATTTGCATTGGGTGACGCCCGGTCGCTAGTTCCCTCTCCCGTCATGCTGTATAACATACGTTGACGTGGGAGAGAGACCGGGGGGGGGGGGTGAGGGCGAAGAACTTTACTGAGACCCCGAGGAAGTGGATCATGCGCTTATGGGCTTCCTTGGCAACCAATACAAGTGCACTTGCGAGGAACCCACTATGCTATAAATCATTGTAATTTTACTGAGACCCCGAGGAAGTGGATCATGCGCTTATGGGCTTCCTTGGCAACCAATACAAGTGCACTTGCGAGGAACCCACTACGCTATAAATCACTGTAATTTTTGAGAAATAGGGCAGCAGGCACCGTGCCATTTTTCGTCATTCTACGGACAGCGTTGGTACCTGCTAAACGCATGTAAGCCATTATGCGCACTTTGTTGATGGCATAATGCTGTGCCTGATGACGATGAAGAATTATGGCAGAGCCCTTTGTAAAGGGTTGGAAGCATTGAACAACCTACTCGTTGCGTAATTCGCATTGTGTGACGCCTGGTTACAGAATTCGCGTTGTGCGACGCTTGGTGCTTATTTTACTGTTCTACCATGCTATATTGCATATGCTAATGTTGTTCCTTCCCGACATGAAGCCTGTATAGGACCTTTTTGCAAAGCAGTTTCAAGCACCGGCATGGCTCAGAGGTTGAATACTGGGCTCCCACGCAGAGAGCCCAGGTTCGAACCTCGTTCCATCCTGGAATTTTTTTCTTATTTCGAGCGATACTGGTTACGGACACCGGCGGCGGCGGCGGCGGCGGACAACTACGGCGCCAAAAACGGCCGGTGAAATGATCTCATAAATGCTTTCGCTGTAAAAGCTGTGAGGCACGCGTGGGTAAAACTGGGTCAGAGGATCGTCTTCACATTGCTTGTCTGTACAAAAGAAGTTATTAAAAGAGTTAGCAATATCTAAGGGATTATCGAGAAGATCTCGCGATTTTATCATTGTTATTTCGCTGTTCTTGTTGGATCTACCCAAGAAAGAGTTTAAACTTGCCGCTGTTTTTTTACATCTTTACCGGCACACTTAATTTTGTTTTCATAGTACTGTGTTTTGGCCTGTTTGAGTAGTTTTCCTAAAAGATTAGAATATTTTTTATACCAATCATGAAGCGCAGTGTTGAACGGTCGTTTCTTTTTTTTTCTGTAAAGGTTATCTTTTTTCCTCAGACAATCAAGCAAACTGCTAGATAGCCACGGATTACGAGGATGATGATGATGAAATGAACTTTATTTGGTCCTGGAGAACCCCGATCAGACAACCCCCGAAGGCGGGTCCGCCGCAGTTGCTGGCCGCGCCCACGCCGGTACTGGAAGACCGTGGCCAGGGTTGCCACTGGTGGCTACTTTTCGCCAAATTGGCGAATTTCAGAGGCCCGTGGCGACCTAAATTTATGATTGGCGACTTGGCGAATTTTTGGCGAATGTCGGCTTAGGTCTCACTTGAGTTATACATTCTAAGCTCCGTGTCTTCCCAACGAATGAGTGACAACATTCTCTCTATTTTTCTTGATTTTAGACGCACCGCTTGAAGGCGCACATTATGCGCCATTCGGTACGTCCGTCCACTAACTCCTCAATTTATCTAGATCCAGGAGGTACTGGCGCGTCCCCCAGCGACAGCCGAGCAAAATGCAAGTCAGTGGACTGGTTCGCGTGCCGCGAGGCGGCGGTGTTAGACAATAAGTTTATCGCTTGAGGCGATTTCGGTGCTTTAAGCGCACCTCTCAAGTTTTCATTTCGGAGTGGCTAGGCGACGGTTTGGTGGCTTGTTCCGGCCTTTTTACCGCCAAAGCTCCGATTGTTTTGAATAACTTGGCGACTTATGAACTGCTGCAGTACCCCCTAATTCGGTACGTGGCGTTTACTTTTGTTGATGAGATGCTTTTCGGGCCGACTTCTTAAAAAGTCTGGGTAGCCTTCAAAAGTGAAAAGCCTTCAGAAACTGCCCTGAGGCAAAAGTGCAGCGCACGCTTGACTGCACAGAAAGCGTGTTGTGAACATTATTACGAAGGCTACGCCATACTTTCGAAGAAGTTTGCGTTGCTTTGTTGCTTTGAAATTATCTTTCTGAATTATTTTAGCATTTTCGACTGCAATGAAATTCTTTAATTTATCTGCAGGAAGGCTGCGCACGACGACCGTCTCTTGTTTAGGGGAACAACATGGGAAAGCACGCTAATGCGAAGAGAAAATTTCGTGATGATTGGTTCCGGGACGAAAAACTTAAAGGTGTGTGTTTGTGCACGGGCTGCGTGGTTATGTTGAGTCTTGAAGGGTGATCGTATCGTACCGTAGGAACGTAAGGGGTCGGAGGCGATATTTGGTGGTTTCTGTATAACAAGCCATATATGACTTACTTTTACGATTTGGAATGCGAGTGAGGGAATTTGTTATGTTGCCAAACTACCTGTCGCCGGGCCATCATCTTTTTAGGAGTGTCTACATTTAAGTCAATACGTGTTTTTTATTATTTTTTGTTTACTGTCGAAATATTTTCCAGACTGGATATTGTCGACAGAAGATGCACAAGCGGTGAAGTGCAAATACTTCATTTGTGTATTGAGGCCTCATTACACTGATCTCCTGAAGCACGCTGACTCTAAGAAACACAAAGATAACGTTGTGCCTGCCGCACAGCAGCTCAAGCAGTTCTTGGGTCAGGTTAGCAAGCCAAATTTTGACCGAGCCAGCCCGGAAGTGCGAATAGCATTGTACACCGCTACGCACGCATCTATAAGTGCGGTTGACGAGCTTGGTGAAATTCTGCAAGAAGAATTCGACGGACAGTTTCGAATGCACCGTACCAAGTGCGCAGCTGTCATCAATGATGAAAGTGTGAGTTGAAATATGTTGAAGCACTAGTATGCCCCTGTATATATGCGCGTGTGTGTGGCTTTGTATTTGTATAATAATGTAAGAGTGTATGTACATATATGTGTGTTTATGTGTGATATTGCCTCACTGCCAAATACAAAGGGTTGTAGGGTAGTCAAGCTGTCCGGGGACAGCTTTTTTCTGCAATCCCCCCATCTGTATTTCACAAAGATGGCAAATAAACTTGTTCTTATTATTATTATAAGAATGTGTTGGCGCCACACTTCAAGCCCAAGCTGGATAAAATGGTGAAGGAGGGCCCTGGGTACTCCTTAATGCTAGATGAATCCACGGATGTCTCAGCCACAAAACATCTGTGCGTTTCTGTTCGCTTTCTCAACCCCGAGACGAACTGCATCTCAGACACTTTCCTCGATTTGAAAGAAGTAGCAAACGGAACTGCAGAAGTTATGCATCATTGCGTCATGAACATACTGTCTGATCACGGGCTAGCTCCTAAAGACTGTGTCGGAATAGCGACAGATGGTGCAAACTCGATGTGCGGACAGCACAACTCTCTCTGGAGCCGGCTCAGAGATGGAAATCCAGATTTGATTCTCATAAAGTGTGTGTGCCACTCATTAGACCTCGTTGCCGCTAAGACGATGGAGACAATGCCCTCAGCGCTGGAGTACATGGTCCGCGAATCGCACAATTACTTTGCTCACAGCACTGTAAGGCTTGCTGCGTACAAGGAATTGTACAATAGTATGCTGGAAGATCATGACAGCGACAAGCTAGAGCCACCGAAGCTCCTGTCTCTGTCACCAACGAGGTGGTTGGCAGTGTACGATTGCATCGAAAGAATTGTGAGTCAGTTTGAGAGCCTACAGAAGTTTTTTCAGAGCACCAATAGCTGTGACTACAAAGCGCGTGTTCTTCGGGATATGTACAATGATATTCGCAACTACCTCTACTTGATATTTCTGGCAGCAGTGCTTCACAATATGAAGCGAGTGAACACGTTGTTTCAAAGCCAGACAGTGGACCCCTTGAAGCTTTTTCAAGAACTAGAAAATCTTTATGTAGATGTTCTAAAGCGCATATTGAAGCCGGCCGTGTTACGGCACAACTCCAGCGGTGACCTGCTCTCTTTGAATTTAAAAAACATGGAGGGCATCTACCTAGACTCTGAACAAGCCGACCTCGGAGCAGCATTTGCAGAACGGCTTGAAGCAAGTGGATTACCTGTCCAGGAACAAGCCTGCATTAGAGAGCAGTGTTTAAATTTTTTGCAGAAGATGGCAATGCAGCTACAAACGCGCATTCCAAATGCGATATCTGCGCTTCGCAGGCTTCAAGCTATAAGACCGGAAGCAGTTTTGGGTCCCAATGCTTGCCGGGATGTCTTCAGTTTGCCGTCATGCTTCTTTGGCATCTCCAGGAACCAGCTGGAAGCGGAAGTACGACTGCTTCGCTCTGCATTCGCTACGACTGAAACGAACTCTGCCACAAGCTTTTGGTATAAGGCATTAGCATTCAGGGATGCTGCTGGTATATGCCCCTTCCCAGTTCTCGCTGCTGGAGCCATCAGGATCTTAACATTCCCGGTTTCGAATGCAGAAGCGGAAAGAGTATTTTCTTAAGTAACGTTGACTAAAACGGAACTTCGCAATAAAATGAAGCTGGACCTATTGGAGTCCATCTTAAGAATTAAATTTGGTCTTCGTTTGCAGCAAAAGACGTCAGCAAACTACGTCGTTCCGGAGGAAATGTTTCGCCAAATGACGGCAAACTATTCTGGGGCTTACAGCATTTACTGATGTTCCTTCTGTGAAAGCCGCGAAGTGCGTCAGGGTCACGTACCTATGGATATTTACAGCCGAGAAGCGCTTACGCGGCTTGTGTGCAATAAAAAAATTATTTATTCAGGCATTATTCAGTGTTCTCGATGAGCGTGTTCAATAAAAATTATTCCTTATAATATTTTACTTTATCAAGCTGTTCATTTATTTTATGCCTTAGACGCATCGGATTGACACGTGTAGATATAAGTGAGTATGAGAAATGTTCAGTGGCGCCCGGTAATATTAGTTCACATTTAAAACAATAAGACTCACTAATGATTGGTTTCTGTAAGAGTTCTCTCGTTTTGCGTTTCATAAACATTTTAATTCATATATGTGTCGTAAAGATTTCTACAAATAACGCTTTCGTGCTTTTCATTTTTTACCTTTAAATTGAGTGGACAGGAATGGGAGGATATCATAAGCGTTCCCTTCATAATGGTAGCCCTTGCGCCTCTAAGCCCTTCTCGCGGCTTGTCGGAAAATTCGGCGCATCAAGCACTGCCATGGTGAAGCGAGTGATGCGAGTGGCCTTTAAAAATAACATTATAATTGAAGGGGTTTGGATAATATTGTACTCTACGGTGCTATAAATAATTGGAAATTTTTATAACTAGGTACGCCCAAATATCTAGAGTGGCGCATTTTTTGGCGAAATTTGAAAAAAAATGGCGACATTTGGCGACTTTTGGCATGTCTTTTGGCGACTTTCACTCGAAAGTCAGTGGCAACCCTGACCGTGGCCCTCCGCCCTTTCGCAGGCCTCCTGGACTGCCGACAGCTGGACTGAGAGCTCGGGGCTTTTAAGAGCCCTCTCCCAGTCCTCTTCTGTGCTGAACTTTGCGCTAAGTAACGCCGGGCACTGCCAGAGCATATGAGCGAGTGTGCAATTATCCGCCCCACAGCTAGGACATCCTGGATTTATGCCTTCAGCAAAGTGGCTAAACATGCTGCGAGACGGGAAGGAACCTGCCTGCAGCATCCGGAGAACCGACGACTGCGGCCTAGTAAGCTTGGAATGCGGGAGGGGGTATCGCCGCCTTGACAGTTGATAGTGCGAAGTAACTTCGTTGAAGGTGCCAAGTGGATCCCTGAAGCTCTCCGTGAAGCCGCCTCCGGACCCGCCCGCACCGCCGCGGCACGTGATTTCTCGCGCACGGTTATGGGCAAGTTCGTTGACGTTGGGAACTGTCGGATGAACCCCTGAGCCCATGTGGGCCGGGAACCAGGTAATTGTGTGAAAGCCTCCTACACCCCTCGAACTGAGAATAGCGGCAGCCTCTCTTGAGACCACACCCGAAGCGAAGGCCCGGAGGGCAGCCCTAGAGTGGGTGAATATCTCAGGACGCGAAGGGTCCTTCATAGCTAGAGCTATCGCTACCTGCTCTGCTACGGAGGCAGACACCTTCCTAACGGAAGCTGAGTTGAGTACGCGACCGCGATGATCAACAACCACGGCCGCAAAGCTGTCCGAGCGGCCATACTGCACCGCATCGACGAAAGCCACCTTTCCCGGGGATTTAGCTACGAAGTCAAGCAGAGACTTGGCCCGTGCCGTTCGCCGGCCAACATTGTACCGCGGATGTACATTACGCGGAAAGGGTTCCACCTCATATGTACCCTTCATTGTTTGTGATAAAAATATCTTCTGTTCCGCACTGCCCGTATGATGACATCCAAGCGACTGTAGGAGACGCTGCCCAGCCTTGGTGGAGGAGAGCCGCGCGACCTGAGCTAGTTGCTGTGCCTCAATCACCTCCGAGAGGGTGTCGTGCATGCCCAGGTTCGTGAGCCTGTCCGTGCCGGTACTCATGGAGAGTCCTAGCACCCTTTTAATACTTTTCCGCATTAAAGTGTCGAGTTTATCCTCCTCGCGTTTAGACCAATTTAGAGATGATGCGACGTAAATAATATGGCTCATGAGGAACGCGTGGTAGAGCCGAAGGAGATTACTTTCCCTCAGTCCTCCCCTGCGGTTTGAAACCCGTAAAATAAGCCGAATCATGTGCTCCATCTTGGAGGTGATGCGGACCAAAACCTGTGTGTTTTTGCCGTTGCATTCAAGAAGGAAGCCTAATACCCGAATGCAGTTCACTCTGGGAATCGCTTGCCCGTCCCTTGGGGTTAGCGCAATCTGTACCTGATCAAGCGGTGAGTGGGGCCTCCTCCCACGCCTAACAGGTCTGTAGATTTGTAGGGTGAAAGCCGAAGCCCCGTACCCTCCAAAAAACTTTCTGTGATAGACAGTGCCGTCTGGAGCGCTTCCTCCACCTCAGCATCCGAACCTCCCATGCACCAGACAGTAATGTCGTCGGCATATAGGGCGTGGTTTGTACTGGCTACAGTGGAAAGACGCTCCGAGAGGCCTTTCATGGCTATGTTGAACAAGAGAGGCGAAATTACCGCACCCTGCGGCGTGCCCCTCGCACCCAGGGTGAAGGTTCCCGATTTTGACTGCCCAATCTTTATGGTTGCTTTGCGGTCCCTGAGGAAGGCGCGAACATAGGCGTGGAACCTTGGTCCCAACCCCATGCTCTCGACCACCTCCAGGATGAACTTATGTGAAATAGTATCAAACGCTTTGGCGAGATCTAGGGCCAATATTTGTAGGGTTCGTCGGTCGATAATTTGCCTTTTAATCAGGAGCATCACATCCTGGGTGGACAGACCCGGCCTGAAGCCTACCATGTTGTGTGGAAAGAGCTCTTTATCCTCGACATACCGAGAGACCCTGTTGTGTACCGCATGCTCCATCACTTTCCCTGCGCAAGATGTTAGGAAGATGGGATGTAGGTTCTCCTTGGCGAGTGCCTTGCCCGGCTTGGGAATTAGTACCACCGAGGCGGTCTTCCAGGCCTCCGGCACTCGGCCTTCTGCCCAGAGGAGACTGACCTCCTCGGTTAACTTATCGATGGACCTATCATCGAGATTACGCAGCAGCCTGTTCGTAATTTCGTCAGGACCCGGGGCTGAGCGACTATTAAGCGCATGAAGCACCTCTTCGATCTCAAGTTTCGTAAAGGGCGAGTCGATTTCTTCCAGCGGCCCTCCCCGGTAGTCCGGGTAGTCCCAGTCCCCGGAGGGGCCAATCGGAAGGTATCGTTCTGCCAATTCCTTAAGTACAGTCGTGTCATCGACTCCACTGCTCCTCTGTGCTTGGACTAATCGGTCAATTGCCAACCTCTGATTACTTTTCGAGTTAGTTTCATTGAGGAGTACATTCAAGAGGTTCCATTTGCCTCCTGTGCGCATCTGCCCGTCTACTTTTGAGCAAATTTCATTCCACTGCTGCCTAGATAACTCCTGACTGTTGTCCTCGATTTCTTTATTGAGAAGCGCTATGCGCTTACGCAGCCTCCTATTGTGCTTCTGTGTGCGCCATCTCTCAACCAGTGATTTTTTAGCCTCCAACAAATGCGCAAGACATGAGTCCATTGCATCCACCTGTAGGTCAGTCTGGACCGTCTTGGTTGCGAGGAGCGCATCCCCCGCTAATCGCGAGAAGAGTTCCTCCAACGTGTCATATTGGGCCTGATCAGCCTTGCGGCGCTTTCTAAACTCGTCCCAGTCCGTCACCTTGTACTCCTTATGTGGAGCCACCCGGGTTTCCTGCGTGACCGAGAGGATAAAGTGATCGCTTCCCAGGCTTTCCTGCAAGTTAGCCCTCTGTACTCCCACCGCGTTTTTGGTAAATGCCAGATCCGGAGTGGTGTCTCTCGCAACGGAATTACCCAATCTAGTGGGGAACTGAGGATCCGTGACCAGCTCCAAGGAACAGTCCGTCATAGCTTGAACAAGGTTTCTCCCCTTAACAGTGGTTTTTGGATATCCCCAGGCCTGGTGGTGGGCGTTAAAGTCCCCGACAGCTACAAGCGGCGACTTGCCCGCTAGGGTAGCCGCCTTTGCGACCACCGAGGAAAACGGCTGCTTGTGATTCCGAGGGGTGCTGTAAACAGCACCCCTCGAGGGGAGCTGAGAACGGTTTTTTTACAATTCATTATTACGGTGGAATCTGCAAGGGCATTGGAAATTATCTTTGAAAATTTATTATAGGCAGTTGCAGGGTTATTGCATGCGATGACAGAGTTCCAGTTTGTAGCGGATATTAACTCAATGAACTGTGTTGAATTGAACTTCTTTCTGGTAAAGTGTGTGACAGTAGCACAAGGAGTATAACTTAAACAAACAAATATTGGATAATGACTAGTAACAGAGGCTTTGACAACGCCGCAGTCAAGGTTAGTAAGAAGATTTAATAAAACGTGGTCAATAAGTGTACCTTGTTTATTTGCGGGACATCGAGTTGGAAGTGTAACTAGGTTTTGATACCCAAAGCCATTTAGGCAGTTAATGTAATCATTAAACAGTGTGTTGGATGTATCTAAGAGGTTAATATTTATATCGCCCATGATAATGACATATTTCTGCTCTAATGATAATTTATGCAGCAAATTACCAAGGGCCCAGCAATTAGCACTTCCACATGATGACGGTGAACGATAGATGCAACCAACATTGGGTTCTTTTTTGTCCTGTGAAAAAAATTAATCATGAAATTTAGCCCATACAGATTCGCAGTTCGCCCCTTGAGTGCCAAGTCAAGTCGCCTACGAAAACGCACTTCGGAGGATACGAAGATAGCCGCGCCACCATGATTACTGTTATCGCGGTGACAGTATTCAGCAGAGTATGAAGGGAAGGTATACAACTTATTGCGAGATGCGCAAAGCCACGTTTGACTAATGCAAATCACAGAAAACTTGTGACTAGTTGATGATAAGAAAGCAGTGATACCATGCATGTTTTTTTGCAGACTGCGTGCATTGAAAGGAATTAGTGAACGGCAGGGCAAGGAAAAATAGGTCTCAAGTTCGTGAGGTAAAACGTACGAAGCCATTTCACACAACTGAAAGATTGACTATAAGACTTGTGCAACGTTAGGCAATATTGCATAAATCAGAATCAGAAGCAATGCGAAATACCCGACTGTCGGGA
Source organism: Rhipicephalus sanguineus (assembly GCF_013339695.2). Lineage (NCBI taxonomy): Eukaryota > Metazoa > Arthropoda > Arachnida > Ixodida > Ixodidae > Rhipicephalus > Rhipicephalus sanguineus. Next base: position 110,740,041 of record NC_051185.1, on the reverse strand, counting down.
TACTTCCGCACATTGATCTGGCAACTTTCCGTCCAGATGAACTGCCAGCCTTATCCCTTCTTTAAGGCAAGCGCCCTAGAAGACAAACGGTTATTGTCTGGTGATAGGTGCTCATTTAAAAATATTGCCTGTGTGTGCTGTCCTGAATACCCTATGCTTCGGGTGTTCAGCCGGGCCCTTCTCGCTTTCTTCATGAACTCGTTCTTTTTTTCACGAGAGCAAAACCGCACAATTAGGTTCTTTTTACCAGACTTTGCAGGTACACGATCCAACGCGTCGACATCGCTGGCCGAGACCTTACAGTTGATTTTGTCGCCGGTGGCAGTCAGGATTGCGGAACACACCTCCCCTTGGGTAGAGGGCACCCGTTTTATTTCCAAATTATTTAACCTTGAGTACTGCTCAAGGTCGACGACTTTTCTTTGAAGGGCCTCATTTTCTGCTTTTAGAGCGCGGTTTGCGGCAGTCAGCTCGAGCTGCAGAGAGAGTCGACTCGACTACCTCGTTTAACAGTTTTAGACTGTCATCTATACGACCAACTTCAGCTCTTAATCCACCGAAGTCTAAGCCTGCGTCCTGAAGCTAGGTTTGTACACTAACAACAAGCCGGTCAACTAATTTGTTCGATCTATGTTTGAATAAATTTTCTAGTTCGTCTAGGTGCTTGCAGAGTTCGGCATTCGTCGGCATTGAGAAAAATGAGTGAGTACAAAAAAAAAAGCGGTAACACCAACAGTAGCAGCAGCAGTTGCTAGACTAACTAATTCTAAGAAAGTATCAAGAATGAAGCAACCAACCTGTGAAACCAAGGAAGTTCGCTTAGATGCGTGCTTGCGAATGCAACTGCTGCTACGCCAGTGATGCTTTCGCTGGGAGGGCTTTTATGGCACAGAATCGGGCCGCGTAGAAGAAGCTTGGGGGCGGCTTCAGCGCAGTTTGCGCCAATGCCAGATAAGTAGTCGTTTCCGCGCAAGCACGTGTACGATGCACGGATGAGAACCCAGGTAGTCGCCGCAGCTGTCTAGAGGACAGCCGGTGCAGGGAGCCTGTGAAACCAAAGAAGTTCACTTAGATGCATGCTTGCGAATGCAAGGACGAATAATGGCGGAGTGGGTGCTATCCTACTTTATAAAATTTATGATTTATGGCGTAGTCGATGCCTTGAGGATAGCCAGAACTTCAAACACATTTGGCCTTGCCCCAACATGAAGCTGAGCTGAGAATTCTCACTAGGCTGTATCGTAATCGTTGGTGAATTTTCGTTTACATGAAAGTGCTTTATGCCGGAGACCACCAAGTCTTCACTGACGTATTTCCGTCACAGATGTGACGTCGTCAAATGTGCATTGTAACTACAAACAAAAAAACTAGATGATAAAATTCCGTCGTAGGGAATTGAACCCACCACCCCTCGCTCCACAATTAGCGGCGCTAAATGAGTCGGCCACAAAGCGCACTTTGTTCAGCACACTAACGGCGAGCTATGTATACACACTATCTACCGCTGGTGGTACTCAGAGCTTGGTGGCACTTTCCCGCTATCACCTGCACTTTCCCGTTATCACTGGTCCCGTTATCACCTGCGAGATGGCGCGAACGGCAAGGGGACGCCCTTTATAGACCGTCGCCCCGCTCTTTGCGATGCACGCGCGCCTCCCACATATATACCACCAGTACTCTGCCCTACAAGGCGTAGTCACGAGTGCGCGCGTGCTTATCTCGTGATGGGGGTGGTTTCTACATCTTGTGCGTTCACCTTAAAGGTTGCGTTGAAGTTACAGAGCGCACAAAGGTCTCTTCACTCGCTGCAGTGGAAGGGTTTGGAATGGAGCGCGCTACTCAAACACAGAAAACTAACTGTGACAGTTGTAAGTCCGCGCTCATCCTGAGTATACTTGTGCGGTCGTTTCGTGCGTCCTTCTTTGTGTTTGACGGTGCTATATCTGCCAAACGCCAATAGCCATTGTACAAGCTCTCATATATGAGTGCATAAGAAACGCTCAACTACCTCTGTGAAGACCGACACGTTTCACTTTCGTACTATATACCATTTCCTATGACGCAGGGATGAGACATTCTTTCTTTTGAGTCGTCGGTAGTACGCATTCTTATCCTTAAGTTCGGTTCACACTGGTCAAGCATGCGCGCATGGCCGAGTGTTCAAGGCACTCGCTTTTAGACCGCGGGGAACCGGGTTTTAAAGCCCAGCCACGGCAAAGAAAATTTATTACAGTACAGCTCTTCAGATTGAGGTTGGCCGTGTGTCCACGCGCCAGCTTCGTCCTTTTCTTCATTACCTACCTCTTCTGACTCTTCTTCGCTACCAGAAGACATGCACCAATTTGTTCGCCGAGGAATGCAATAGCCAGATGTGCAAGGGAATGAGTACAGAGAGAGACAGAAAGAGATTTGCTCGACGATTTTTTTTTTGCCGAGGCGAGATTTGAACTCGAGTAACCCCGATCTGAATAGAAATGTCCTTACCACTCTGTTATCCAGGCACGCTGGCAGAGCAGAGCAGAGACTTGTGTAGTGTAATACAGGAAGGCGACGGGAAAGGGAAGTGAGGGACAGGAGGAAAATCTGAGGGTCAGGAGGAGGGAAAGGAGGATGGGAGAACAAGGACAGGGAGAGAGACAGTTGGAAAGATAGATAGATAGATAGATAGATAGATAGATAGATAGATAGATAGATAGATAGATAGATAGATAGATAGATAGATAGATAGATAGATAGATGGATGGATGGATGGATGGATAGATAGATAGATAGATAGATAGATAGATAGATAGATAGATAGATAGATAGATAGATAGATAGATAGATAGATAGATAGATAGATAGATAGATAGATAGATAGATAGATAGATAGATAGATAGATAGATATATAGATAGATAGATAGATAGATAGATAGATAGATAGATAGATAGATAGATAGATAGATAGATAGATAGATAGATAGATAGATAGATAGATAGATCGGCAGAAATAGATACAGACAAATATATAGAAAGAAAGGGAAGATCCAGAGAAAAGGTAGAACGCGAGAGACCGACTACAGAGAGAGAGAGAAGGAAAGAAATAAAAAGGGAAAGGGAGCAGAGAAAAAAATAAATGGTGAGATACCCACTACAGCAAGAGATAGAGAAACAAGAACAGAGAAAGAAATAGAAAAAAAGAGAAAGAAATGGAAGAAAGATAGAAAACGACACAGAAAGAAATAGGCACAGAGAAAGAAAGTTAGAAAGCAATATATGAACAGAAAAGCAGGTAAGGTAAAAGGCGAGAGACCGTCTGCAGAGAGACATAGATAGACAAAGAAATAACAGGTGGACGAAACAGATAAAAAGGTAGGAGGCATGTGACCGACTACACAGAGCATAGACTGTCTCACAATAAAACCTAGATGGAAATGTGGCGCCACCGTCTATGCGAATTTCTTAAGTGGCGCCGTCGCCTGAAGGGAATGACGGTGTGTGTGTCTTCGAGGCTTTTGTTGGCTGGTGTTGAGCGAAGCTTCGGCTAAAAAGTGGATACGACTGCGCAAATAAAGTTTCTGAAACGAAACTTTTATAAATGGATCTCATTCACCCGTATTATATACTACAATAAATGTTGACCCGCATAAACGCCATAACCAAACCACGAAATAAAGAAACACACGACGAGCAGTCGCAGAGTGAGCGCTGGCCTAGCCGTCTGCCTTCCAAGATTAGCGGCCCTTTGTTACTTTTTGCGCTTCGTATTATTGTACATCAAAGTCTAAGTTTCCAAAGCTAAATAAAACTCGTTTCCGTGCAATGATGAAACAGAAAAATCCAGCAGATCCCACGCACTGTGGGAATCAATGTAATGCGAAGCAGCCAGCAAAGAGCGGCATACAGCGCCTTGCTTGCCTTTGAGGCAAATGAAGTCATTCATGTCATGACATCTAGTTCACTGTATATCGCATGTTTGTCATACATTCATGCATCTACAATCATCAATATAGTGAAACGTATATTCTGGTGTATGCAACGCATAACCTGACGTTTATGTTCGTCACGATCTCAAGTCGTACCATACAAACTTGGGTGTATATCCAGTTGCCGAAACGGCCGGAAGCGCACCAAGACAGTGTCGTGTAAATCATGCCGCACTTGACATGTATGTTATGATATGCGTGTTAGGACATGTAAAGTCATACAGTCACGTCACCAAATACCACTTTTGGGGTATTCGAAGCTAGCGAAACGGCCGCGAGCGCCCCATGAGCATGGCATGTAAATCATGCTGCACATCAAATGCATGTCATGAATGTCATGTTACCACCTGTCATTTATGCTCGTTATACAGTCACGTCGCGCATACCAATTTTCGTTTATATCAAGCTAGCGAAACGGCCGCGAGCGCACCATAAACTCTGCACGTACATCATGCCCTACACGACATGTATGTCATGATTGTCATGCTACCACCTGTAATTTATGTCCGTCGTACAGTCACGTCTTGCAATACCAATTTTGGTGTATATCAAGCCAGCGAAACGGCCGCAAGCGCAACATAAACGTGGCATGTAAATCATGTTCTACATGACATGCATATCATGATTTTCATGTCGCCACCTGTGATTTGCGTTCTTCATATAGCAACGTCACGCAATACCAAATTTGGTACATGTCAAGATAGTAAAACGGCCGCAAGCGCACCATGAGCGGGGCATGTATGTCATAGCGAACATGACACGCATGTCATGATTTCATGTTAGCACCTGTCATTTGTGTTCGCCATACAGAAACGCTTCATCGTACCAATTTTGGTATATATCCATATACTTAAACGGTCGCGAACACCCCGAGACCATATCATGTAAATCATGCTGTAGATAACATGCTCTGTCATGATTTGCATGATATGACCTGTCACTTATGTTTGTCAGACAATCTTTTCACGCCATACCAATTTTGGTATATATCAAGTCAACGAAACGGACGAAAGTGCACCAAGGCCGTGGCATGTAAATCATGTCGTTCATGACATGCATGTTATGATTTTCACGTTATCACCTATCATTTATGGTCGCATTACAGTTATGTTGCGCCATACCAATTTTGGTATACGTCCCATCAACGAGACGACCAGGAAACGGCAAGTCGTAGGCGGCTAGATAGATAGATAGATAGATAGATAGATAGATAGATAGATAGATAGATAGATAGATAGATAGATAGATAGATAGATAGATAGATAGATAGATAGATAGATAGATAGATAGATAGATAGATAGATAGATAGATAGATAGATAGATAGATACGCTCAAAGTCGCAGAAGTTCCCTAAGAAATGCTTCGCATTTATAGCTTCCTACGTGCTCCTTCAGTACAATATCAACCATTTTGACGCAGGGAACGCGCTGAACTCAGGCGCATCTTCGAAGTATCCGGGCTCTTGGTGAACGATGCCAATCCGGGCCAAGTCGGAATCTCACATAAACCAGTATTGCCATGCGTGCAATGGCTCGCAGCGCCAGTTTTCCCCGTAGATAATTGGAAGAAACTTTATGACACAGAGAGAGATACAGAAACAAAGACATAGAAAGAAAGAGAAAGAAAAAATTTCACCATCTCCCACTAAAGGGAACCATGTGGGGATGCGAAGGGGTGCATGGTAGAGCACTGCACGGGCTCGGGCCGGCCCGAAAGCCCGGCCCCGGCCCGTCCCGCGGGCCGGGCCGGGCCGGGTAAGGGATTGTTGGATCGGGCCCGGGCCGGGCTCGGGCCCGTGACCTTCGGGCTCGGGTCGGGCTCGGGCCTGAACCAGGCCCGTATTAGGCCCGGGTCTCATACGTATCTGTATAATTGCGTGTGTACGTTGTTTGGATTGCTTTTGTTGTTTTGTGGGGTTTAAGTTCCGGAAGCGACCCAGGCTATATGAGACGCCGTCGTTGAGGGCTCCGGGTAACTTAAACCACCTGGACTGCATTGGTGTGCATAGAAATTGCAGAGTACAAGACGTCTACAATTTTGCTCTATCGATATGCTACGCGTAATTTCAAGAAACGCCTAATATAAGTTTCCACCATTGCAGTGAGTGTAAGACTTTCTTGGGTGCCGTGTAAGGAAAGCAACGGTAAACTGCCTAGATTAGTGTATATAAGATGAGCGCGTTATTTCGTTATGCAGCTACGCTCCCATGCCCGCCGCGCCTGTTTCCGCCTGCGTGACTCCGTAGACTGGTCAACGCGACTTGTGAGTCATTAACATCTCAGGAGCTGTTTTTCGTGCAGTTTAAGTGCAAGATGCGGAGCGACTCTTATCACAGGGCGAACGCTGTTGTTGATTTTCCCATACTAGTGGTGAGGCGCCAGACCATAGCGACACTCGTTTCCCCTAGTGTGGCTCACGACTGGAGTGATGAGGCTAGCGAAGCGATCCGGGATTCTGGGAATAACCAACACACACATGCCGCGGGTATAGAAACGTGACTCAGGCACGGGCGCTGAAATGACACCTAATGGAGGAAGACGACAACGTTGTTGTTGTGGGTTTGAGTCTGGGGCTGCCCTGTTGGCCTACGATCCTGTCCGCTCTGTTTACACACACACAGACTGATTAGTTTTATTTAAACCACCCCTTATTCAACGCACCGTTACTGTACACACGTCTGACACTAGTGTTTCGTTTTAAATAACTTCGCAATGAAATCAAATTTTCACGTAATACATGGCGGGGACCTGGTTTCGCTTAGGCACTGGCTATGCACGAATGAAACCACTTCTATCTGAGAAATCGCTTCAAAATTTGCTTTCAGAATAAGCCCCCAGCATATTCCGACAAGCAAGCCCATCCTCTGGCAGTCAGGGGCACGCCGTGAGCGGTTACTGATCGCGTGTTTTACAAACGTAACCCATCCTTAAATGTAGCCCTAGCTCATATGCAATTGATGTAGACTCAAACGAAAAATGTCTGCCATGTTTTGTTTTGTTTTTTTTTTTCACTTTAGGGAGGCATTATATTTTGTAGTCGTTCTTTGAAATGCAAAAATAAGATTGCTTGGTTAGCACTGCGTGCGCACATGAAACAGCCAGGTATGACTGCAATTATATTTTATATTGCCCTGCAATTATTTCGCAAGAGTGTTACGGGCGTAAATATGCGAAAGTATAGACAATACCAGTGAAAGTCGTGACACTGAAAGAAGTTCCTAAAACAATCTCAAGAAAATATGTTGTGTGCGGCAGGCATCTTCACAATAACCGAAGGTTGGACAGTGCGTCCATTATGCTCAATGCGGGCCCGTAGCCAGGGAGGGGGCCCGGGGGGCCCGCCCCCCCCCCACCCGAAAATTTTATGATACATTGTGTTTTACCGAAAATAAATAATGAAAATAGGCGTTTTTCTCAAAGAGTCAAGGCTTTCAGCAAGTGGGCACCCCCCGAAAAAAATTCCTGGCTACAGGCCTGGCTCAATGCATAACTAGCTGAAACGGGCCGGGCCCACACCTTTCGGGCCCGGGCCGGGTACGGGCCACATTTAAGAACACCGGGCCGGGCTCGGGCGGGCCGGAGCATGGCGGCCCGGAAAAATCGGCCCGTGCAGTGCTCTAGTGCATGGGTCGACTTAAAGTTCCGTTCATCACGGGCACCTTGCCCGATGTTAACGCGTTCTTGCATATGGAGCACACCATGAATTCACTGTAGTTGCTGTTGCTGTTACTCGTCCCGAACACTTGTTGGAGCACGCCACGCGGGTTCATCGCGCGTCTGCAGAATCTCGTTCCCCGACGCCATCACGTGATTGCTGAGAGAGTGTAAGGGGGAGAAGCCACAGCGTCTTACCCAGCCCCTTACACAGGCCAGAACGCGCTAGTGCGTGCCAGCACACGTGGTTTTGTCTGCGTTTCGCCAAGCTAAGACAGCATACGGCAGCCCGGGCCCCTAAAGTCGTCTGCACGTATCATCATCAAGGCGGTCGAAGAACAAGGCGAACAAGACTTCTCCTTGGCGTGAGTGCGCGCTCAATATGTTACAGATGGCTATGGTAGGTTTTGCAAAGCGGACGGTCGCCAATGGAACTACGGACAAAGCCCAGCGCAAAAGCTGATTCGCATCTAAAAGGATAACAAATACAAGAAAGAGAGAAAAAATCACAGCATATCCACGGAGTCAATGATGATGAGTGGGCGAAGCTGCGGAGGTTCATCGGTAAACCGTGAATCTTCCGTGAATTCTGCCCAGTACATCATCACCGACGTGAGATCGGGCGCGTTTATACTAAAGGTTCAATGAGAGTTATGACGACTTGCAGCTCACTTTAATTTTACATGTACGCTGTGAATTTTCATTGTTTAGAAAACCATTTCTTTAGAAAACATCTGGCGTCTTTCGTTAAGCACCTGGCGTCTTTTCGTTTTGCTTTAGAAACATCTGGCGTTCTCTCGTTTTGCTTTTAGAAAACATCTGGCGTCTTTCGTTGGTTTATTTCATCAATCAACGGCGTTTTGAACAAAATTTTTATTGTTTAATCACGCACAGGAGAAATCTCACCAGGCACTACCTTCTAGGTAAATAATGGCTGCTAACAGGAATGAGAGACAGAAGAAGTCGGCTTTTAGCTAACACTTACACTTCTACTTCTACTAACGTTTCCTACTGGAACATGCCAATGGCTGCTAATGGGGAATGAGAGACAGAAGAATTCGGCTTTTAGTTAACGCGCACGCTGCGAATTTTTTATTGTTCAACAACGCACAGGAAAAATCTCCCACCGGCACCACCTTGGAGGTCAAGATCTGGTACTAGCGTTACGGCTAGTTACGCACTACGACTACGGGGGACGAACGGTTGCCGCTTTAAGGAGCTTCACCCCTAAAAAGCAGAAAGACGGAGAAGGCAAGAGACGGAGAGAGAAAGATATGAAGTAGCATGCACGCGCTCTCTTCCTTATCTTCATCTTCGTCTCCCTCTTCCACTTCAGCAGCTCTGCTGTCACCCAGCGTTGCGCGACTTTGTGCAAGCCACGCTGATTCTTTTATTTCATATTGCAATTTTCATGCGCGCGCGTCACATTTGACTGAGGAGGGCCTTTTGTAACACCACCAGCAACACGTGTCAGTCACTGCAAAGTTCGCTTGAAGAGCACTGTAGTGCTCTATCCATGAAACGTTGTGTGCGCGCTGGGAATAACAGATGAAAGATTTCGAGCAGTCAGTTTCACGCTACGGGAAGTGAATGTTAGCTGTACACCATTCGGCCACGCTACCTGGCAGACTGCTGCGATTGGAGCCAACATCTATGGGATTCCCGGGTCAAGCTCCTTCGTTTTAGCAACAGAAGGGGCACACGTTTTCTCTAATTGTTGCTTTTAAATGAGCTGTCTGCACTATAAATATAGATATCATTTTATGAAATCATGGTGCGACGTTACTAAGGACGCACAAAACTGTATTTGAAGATTGCGAATATGAGATGTCAGTCTGACTTCTAACCAAAATTATGACAACTGAAAGCTTCAGAGAGGAACATTTACCTCGTATAAAACACTCTGAGCTGCCTTTCAAATGCGATGGAAGGATGAGTAACGTTCGACCGTTTGTCACAACAGATGCTGCAAAAATTGCAGGCAGTTTGCACTAAGTCACGCATAACTTTTCATAGCGAAGCACGGGCCCGGTTCCGCTCGTTCTCCTCGTTGACCGAGATGCGCCGCTTCCTCCTCGAGAGTACGAAGCCAGGCTATGCACTATAAACGGAGGTTGCTTGCGATGTTTCTGCCTGCGGGTGTGGCACATACCCGTTTACCACAGACCGCGGTGTACGTACGGGTAAGCGTGAAACTGTCAAGCGCCACAGGCGCTTGACAATTTATATCTATCTAGCAATGGCTAGAACAGACATTGGTAACTTAAATGCGAGAGCGCTAAGAAAAACCGACATCGGCAGCGTTGACCCGATGAATGGAAAGAATTAAAATTAGGATCCCAGCAGGAATCGAACCCAAGCATTCTGCGTGGCATTCAGGTATTCTACCACAGGGCCACGCGAGGTCTATAAACTGGCTTGGAAAAACAGCCTATGCAGGCGCATTATCAGTGCAATGTCAATTGTGGTTGTGGTGCTTGCTATCTAATTTTACAAGAAAGCAATCCACACTACATGATAATCTTACGATGTGTACTCCTACGATACAGGCGTCATATCAGATTAACGTCTGTGGTTCCAGTGTTGGCTCCGCTTTTATAGCAGTCTAATAAAGATTAAATTTGTATTCGTATGATTCAGCAAGCTATATTGAAGCATTGCTCGACCCCAGAGGGATACATTAACGAAAGTTACGTACGATATTCACATCACCGCACCGTAAAGGGCACTTAGTCCGCCAGAACGACCCAATGTCCTCTTCATATCTTACGAGGCTTGACGATGGCCTCATGCTGGCCGAGGATGATGCCAGATTGATTGACAGCCGCTTAGGAGAATAGGCAACGTAGGCCACTTACGCCGAGATAGTCTACGAATACGACAAGCGCCATCCACTGGTGTTGATCTACGTAGCACTATCCAGGCCTACCAGCCTCGACGACCCACACCTCACCAACGCGAAGGGTGATTTCAGATTCCGACATGTCGCCGGCTCTTCGACAGTGAATTTGTCGACGAAATGACCGAGGCATCCACGAATTCCAAAAGCTGTACTATACCTCATACTTCACTACACATGGACCCCTCGTCACCGTCATCACGACAGGGTCTGATAGCAAGTCATGACCGGCTGCTGGTGCTCACTGATCACGGTGTTGATGACCTTGTTCAATAACTGTCAAGAACCTCTTCCACACATGCACGCGAGTTCGTTCCACACATGCCTCTTCCACACATGCAACCTCTTCCACACATGCAAACGTGCGTGCGTTCTCAATCATAAGGGACAAGTATAAGCACTGGATATCAGCTTGCCGCTTCTGGCGTTGGTAATACCCACGTTGCCGTTGGCAGCGTTACCCAATGTAAAGAACTGGTTATATAGCACATATGCGGCTCTTTAACAAATATGAGTGCCTATAAAATTGATACAAATCTTTAGCGTCATTTTGTAAGGCTTCGTTCAGTAAAAAAGAATTACGCCACACTCACCTTCCCGCCGTATGCTTCGCATGACGTCGACTTTCACGGTACGTGGGGTCTGCCGAATTTTTTTTTTCGAGCCTGGTGGCACAGATGTCACCGCCGCGTTATAAAGGGGACGCTCATAGCATCCATCCATTTAATTTCACTGTGAGAGGCAAGTGTGAAAGATAAAAGGCGCGTTCATGTCGCCTCCGTAATGTGTTTACGGAGGCGACATGATAGCTCTGTGGGCGAAACGCGCGCCAGCTATCGTCGCGGACCGAGAGGTCATGGGTTTGATTGCCGTCAACGGTCCTTTTTCTTAGTTTTTTTTCTTTGCCATCCGACGGCATTCATTTTGCAGACCTACTTCCGTGACGGAAATACGTCATGAAAGTCTTGGTGGACCCCGGCACAAAACACTTTCGTGTTAAAAAAGTGAAACCAGTTGATCGCGCACGATAGTCATGCGAGGTAAGGAAGGACGGATGGGCGGTGCATGACAAAGGAGTGCGGGAGACAATTCACATGCCATATTTCGCGTATATGAATCTGTCGAGAGTATGTGTTATATTAACGTTACGGGAATCACTGTTCTGCGTAACGAAGTGGGGCAGAAAGATGTGAAACGCCAGGAGATAATAATGCGCTGGTTATTTTTGTATTTTCAGGCTGGTCATGGGCCCTCTAAGTTGCACCTCCATCTAAGTAGCCGAGCCTGAAGCATTTTCGCCTGCATCGAAACTGCGGCCGCCGCGGCCGGGACTCGATTCCTGACCTTCAGCTAAGCAGTCGAGCACCATAATCACTAGGCCACCGTGGCGGCTAGCAACCAAACTAAAAGGGTGAAACAAAAAGAATATGCCAAGGTGACAAACTCTAATTGGTCGTGCAACTCACAAATGTACGGCAGATACAAACAGAGGCATATCACGAGGATACACAAGCGAGCACAGAGATTTTCGCATAGATACACAACGCTTGTGCGCATTTCACTATGCTCGCAGCCCACAGGCCCACACGCGAGTAAACAGCCAGCGCCCTACATCGTTTTGTGGTTGTACTACTGCGACAAATAAGGAAGTGCGTAGCGCGGGCACCCAGCGATTCCCTTTCGTAATGTGCCAATAGCTGAGGTAATCATGTACCGTTTTGCCGGTACGAGTGCAATCGTGTAAGGGAGATTTGGAACATCGGTGTGCGACATGTGCGCTACTTTTTCCTGCGATTTATCGACTTCCAGCTTGTTAACACAGCTGAGGTACGCGGCGTCTGCAGCGAGTTCCGTCAGGTTGTTTCCCCCATCAGATGTAGCGACGCAGCGCCGACGAGCCGTAGGGAGAGGGGCGTTCGATCTCTCGGCGGGGCGGTGACGCCCTCTCTTGCGCAGCCTCGGAGTCAATCGCAGGTTTCCGAAAAGTTTTTAGCACTTTTTAGCTAATTGTTGTGATTAGTTCTTGGTTATTTCTGTTATTATATGATTTTGGACCTTGTTCGCTCATTTTAACCCAGTTTTTAGCATTCCTAGAATTGTGATGGCATGCATTGTGCTCTTTGCTGTGAGCGCTGTCACGCCACATGAGATGCATGGTGGATGACAAGCCGGGCCCCTAAAGTGCTCCGCGCTTGGAACAATACTATAACCAAACAACACATCTCAAGGAATATTTCTCGTGAGCAGTTGCTGTAACCGTCTCCTTTACCGAATACGGACAGTCAAGGCGTGGCGACGTTTCCGTCTAAAATGCCTCTGTCAAGGGCTACTACGCAATCATGTGGTGGGCAGTTATACAGCGATTTTTTGACGTGATTCAAATTACAAATATGTTCATATCACTGCTTAGGTGTACTAGAAGGTCGCCTGAAACTATCAGTATATGCAACCATCAAATAAAAAAGAAGATCGGCAGCATGTTACACTCTAAGTAACACGTTGAAGGTGGAGTCCCGCTGCCCAAATGAAAACGCGTTCAAATTAAAAGAAAAATGCATTAAGCCATACAATCGGGAGTAGACTCCCTAAGAACAGCAAATCGTTCCAGCCTCCTTGCACGCTGTGCTTCCGCTGACGCTTGAAGAACCTACTCCGCTGTAGCGTGCTTCCGAGGCCTGTCGACCGATCCGCTTGAGCCCGGACAAGTGCCTTCCATTGACGTTTGTTTCGCCGCTTACTAGCACCCGCAACTTGCGGCCGGTTGTACGTCAGTCACGTGTGGAGCATACCCGCGTGCTGCGGTCGTAGTATGCGAATATGAGCGACACGTGATTCGGGGAGGTGCCTTCATCCCATACATGAGAAACATGTCCCGTTGTTGATGTCATGACCTGTCATGCATGTTCTCCATACAATCATGTCAACGTATGCAAAGTTCAGAACATTCCAAACAAGCTAAAGAAAAACCGCGAGAGCTCACTGACCTAGGCGGTTAGATAAATACATGAATTTGTAGATATGGTTAACCTCCAACAGAAAAAACTCAGGAGCTCTTCCACAATCGTGGAAATGGGGCAAGCGAAGCTTGGCCTGGCTGTGACTGTCGAACTGGATTTCTTTCTCTCTTTCTTCCTTTCTCTCTTTCTTCCTCACTTCCTTTCTTTCCTTCTTCCTTTCTTTCTCTCTTTCTTTCTTTCCTCTTCCTTCTGTCTTTCTCTTTCTTTCTTTCTTTCTTTCCTTTTTCCTTTCTCTCTTTCCTTCTTTCTCTCCTTCGTCCTTTCTCTCTTTCTTCTCTTTCTG
>NC_051185.1:110669611-110726122 GCF_013339695.2 Rhipicephalus sanguineus | reverse complement strand
CCCGCCTGAAAGCGGTCTTTCTGACTGCACTGGTGCCGTGCCCAACGTTGCCCGCCTTTCCTGCGCGGCGGCGTGCACTGGCGGCATGCACCATTAGGGCATCGGCAACATCACATGCATGCGGCATTTTGTCGAACTTTCTGTCCGAGCGACAGTGACGAGCGTGCAAAACACATGCGACAGTACGCTATACCAAGTGCTGGGCAGTATCGAAGACACATGTATCTTGGATACTGTCTTAGATACTCTATGGGTATCTTGTATCTGTATCGCGATACGTATCGAAAGACGAGTATCTGTATCTGTATTTCCGATACATTCGATAATGTATCGTGTATATTAAGATACAAGATACTTCTATCGCAACACAACCGTGCGAAACAATAATCGCTGGCCAAGCTGCGCTTCTCAAGCTGGTATTAGTGCCACTAAGCCATCTGAATACGTCTAAGGGCAGTGACGTTATTTTATTTTTACGCCAGAGTCATCCATTGACGTTAGAAGACAAGGAAGACAAGCACGCGGACGTCTACGCCCAGCTCACGCACCTTTTGTTTTCTCGATTTCTTTTCTTTTTAGTTGCGCCAATGCAGCGACACTTGCTCTTTGACACTATCATGCGCCGCGTACTCCACTGCGTGCGGCGTCTATCGCCCAAATTCCGATGTTCTTACAGTGTCGTTATTGAAGATTCTCTTGCGTCTTGCTCCGTAACGAAATGTGATGCGTGCAAGAATGGGGTTGCTTTGCGTCGCGTGGATTTTTCATATCAGCAATTCGAAGGATCTCGTGGATGTAAGTTTGACCTCCATGCAATGAATCAACTTATATGCAAATATGATTCTAACAACTTTAGCACCACTGCCTGATGCTAGATCTAATGGAGCAAGCGTTTACCTAACAGGAAATATCTTGGCTTAGCGTATTTTTCACTACCATCTACATTTATTCAAAGAATTTATGAAACCATAATTTGATTATTAGCACAAGTGCTTTCTTAGTTGTCATTTTGCATCACATCTGGTCACTGCAGTATGTCGTTTGTAACGCACTCTCAAAATAAGATTGCTGCTTTATTCTTCTGTCTGCTTTATTTCTACGACTGTTTACACATTTACACGTTGCCAAGGCGATTTTGAAAACAAATATGTTATTTTGTAAGCGTGCCTTGAGTACACATTACATAATATTCTGCTTACCGCTTATGAAAATAGCGAAATTGAGTTTGCATTATAATAATGTAAATCATTAAGAGCCATCTTAAAGATGTTAGGAAGGGGATTCGAGAAACGTTGTTTTACTGAATGCTCCGTTTTACTCATG
Source organism: Rhipicephalus sanguineus (assembly GCF_013339695.2). Classification (NCBI taxonomy): domain Eukaryota; kingdom Metazoa; phylum Arthropoda; class Arachnida; order Ixodida; family Ixodidae; genus Rhipicephalus; species Rhipicephalus sanguineus. The sequence goes on along the minus strand of NC_051185.1, from coordinate 110,724,799 downwards.
AGCGTCCCAATGAGCCATTTCAGGCAATTCTCCATAGATACTGAATTTTCTATTGTCTCAACAGATATGTTGATGATACTTCATGCTCATAGCTACTAAGGGCCCCGGCTGTATTGAGTTTCTGTACTCATTTAATGTGAATGTTTTATACACAACCACCTCTCTATTTCGCTTATATTTGTTTTCCTGTTTTAGGCCTTCTTAAATATTTTTTGTATTACTAATCGCCACGTAATGGGAGCTATATAAGCGGCAATAGCGCGAATAGCGGCGGTGCCCTGCGATGCTTTGTGCAAATATACAAAGACTTATGAGACGTTTCTGTGTTCCACATGATCTCTCGTTGAAGAAAAATTGCTAAAATATTGCACGTTAGTGACTATATCAACAAAGAATCCCTTACGCCAGCAGCTAAGTAGAACATGGAAATTCATTGCAGTTTTACGTCATCTGTACGTATACACCAGGGGTATCCAACTCCGCTTATATAGCCGGTGGGCCGCAGTCGCGAAATTTACCTCCAAGGGCCGGGACAGTGAAGATGGTGGGGTCGGAGAGAGTTTGAACAAAATGACGTTGCATTTGAAAGAAAGCCTTTCCCATATCTCATATATAGGTCATTTCTGAAGGGGATTTGGAGTCAGGATTCGAGAAACATCGATACCGATGTACACAACGAGTGAAATCTGGACGCGGATTGCAATATAGTTTTTGATCCACGGTTATCACTCAGCACCTGGTGACCACATATTCCTCACGAAAGAAATGCTTGAGACCAGTCATGTCTGTGTAGTTCACGAACATACTTATTTAGAAAATAAAAACACATGGCATGGAGACGGTCATGTGTGCCGGCCAGGCCGCTAGCAAACGGTCTCAAACCCCGTATACACCATGCGCTCCCCCCTTCCCCGCCCCCCCCCAGCCCCCCCCCCCCCCAAAAAAAAAAAGTCGCTACCAGCGTTGCTGCTGCTGTACACATGTCAGGATATACAATATTGTGCAAAATGTCTTTTACAGACAAGGAAAAGGTCCATAGCGGTATCTGCGCCGTCGTGCCAAGGCTTCTTATTGACGTCATTGTGACTATATGGCAACCCACTAGCTGGTTGGCAAGCTGAGCAGCGACTCCCATAAATTGCAAAAATGACAAGCAAGAACCGCTGTCAGTGAAGTGTATAAAGCGTTGTTCTGTGAAGAAGCTAAAACAAGCCCCAATAAATTGTATTGGAAGGAAACTAATGTACTTTGAACAAGAAGGGCAAAACTTTTAAGATACTAACAGACATTTCATTCAGGTGAAACAAAATAGGTCACAGTTAGGAAATTTTCAAGCATACATTTTCGTGTATAGGCGTTTGCTACATTATATGCATCTATAATAACAAATTTGAGAATGTATCGAAGTATCTTAAGATACAATTGCCAAGTATCGTATCGAATACAATTATTGCGGCAGTATCTGGTATCTGTATATCCAATACTTTTTTGCCTCAGTATCTTGTATCGTATCGCGATACATTTTCAAAGTATATTTGCCCAGCCCTGCCTGGAACTAACGTGGTCGTCAATGACAAGGCCGGAATCTTCGATGCCACTTGTACAAATGCTGACACGACTTACGGCTCATGAGATTACCAACGGCCGTCGACTGTGGTTGCCGCTATCAGTGTACAGCATGTATTGCTTGTATTTTCACTTTTCATTTCCTGGGCACAAGTTCGCGCAATACAGCGTTTCGTTTTACCAGCCCAGCTGATTCCTCCTTCACCGTCACGATCACGTGATCATACCTTACGGCGTGGTACTGAGGAGCTCTCCGCTGAGCATCAACCTCACCCCTTTTGGCGGGCCTCCCATTGGTTCCCTATTTCCACCAAGCTTCAATGTGGCCACTCTCGACAAGGCACTGCCTTCCCCCCTTTCTGCCAGGCCTCTTCCGCCAGCCTTCCCCCTTTCCTTCCGAGCCTCATTGTAGACCCACCGCAAGGCCACGTGAGCAGCGTTACACCACAGGCGCCGGCGAAGGGTCCACTAAAAATAGGTTCGCTATTAGAAAGCCCTATAGAATGCTTAAGCAGTTGTCTCGAATTTCGACAAAAACTGGCGAACAATCCACACTACTCTTTGTTATAAAAAAATGGGATTCAGATTTTGTGTTTAGAAAAAAACGATATCATAGAGGGTTAACATCAATAACAATTAAACACAATATTTTCTTGCTAGACATACGTTTACGAGAATCAGAAAACAGAGTCGAGTTACATGGACATAAATGAAAACATGAAATGATGCGAAGGCAATACGTACAATCGACAGTTCGGCACACACATACACCTTTGTCACAAAACGATAGGTTTACATTTTTTGTTTTCAGACAGAGTGGAAACGATTGATATTATTACGTATTGTGCTATGGGAGAGCGAAAGGCTGTCCCGAACACTCTCTCTGTTCAGAGCTATTCGCTGGGTCGGATTTTCATTTTTTTGTTTTCAGACAGAGTGGAAACGATTGATATTATTACGTATTGTGCTATGGGAGAGCGAAAGGCTGTCCCGAACACTCTCTCTGTTCAGAGCTATTCGCTGGGTCGGATTGCGCCAAGGGATCCGGCACATTACGATTTCCAGATTAAGTTCTTCCGTTTAATTAATAGCAGTTACACCAGTTTTCTCTCTCGTCTAGCCTAAAAATAGCACTCTATCCTTTTCATGTATACAGCCTAAAGATGATGCCTAAAATCTTCGCACGTGCAACTTTTCGCTCGTACGAAAGATTATCAGCTGCCTTCGGAATGAGACGCAGGAGTTCCTACGGCTGGAAGTCATTGGCAACAATGGTGCGCGAGACTGAACCCGCATGCAAGAAAGATAACGCGGAAATAAAGGCAAGATGAAACGCTGCCCTACTTGCAATCAAATAACTCATATCTTATTATATGCATCAAGTGGTGCGTGCTATTTGGGAAAAAAATAAGGTGGCCTTCCACTATCAGAAGTGTTGCCGATAGCAACGCTTCGGTCGCTCTAGGCGACAACGACAGTCACGCGCCAAGCAATAGAAAGCAAGAATTTCATACAGCAAATAAATAACAAAATTAAGGTGTAATAAATACTCACGTCGGGAGGAGGCGTGTGCCTTTCGCAGGAACACTCAGGAAAGGAAGTGCACTGCAGTGTTTTGCATTCGTGCTGTGTGAATGAGTGAGCCTCAAACACACGTACTGCTAGCTTGTTTTGACGCTGGCATTGAGAACGATTCGCAAACTTTTGCGAAAAAAAAAGAGTTGAATTTAATGACACAAGAAAAACATTCATTAAATCGTGCCATATGAATTTTGTAAGCTAACGTGAGCCTTCGGGAAAAGTGGCAAGCCTAAATGGCACGCTTATGCAAGCTGGCACAGGGCGTGTCGTCGAGAATATTCGAAAAACTCTTCCAACGCTTACGTTTTGTGAGACGCAGTTTGGGAGACTCCAGGAAAAAAAACGGTTTCATTGTAAATGGGGCTTTAAAAGATTGCGAACCTAAGGACGTCGCGTTGCGCATAGAGCGCACGCAAGTACTTCTGCGCATGCGCGCTATACGGGACGGTCCGTTCTTACCCAACGCCGTAAAGCCCGCAACGTATGCCGAACTAAATGCTTTCATTAACCACTCTGGTAATGTTATCACGCTACGGCACGCATCGAAAAAAGATGGCTGATCCCTCCGTCATAGGGATCGGTATAACACGAAAGGGAAACGTGTTGTCACAGAAATAGTTTATTCTTTATGATGCATTGGTATATGAGAGCTTATACAATATCTACTGTTGTTTGGCAGATATAGCACCGCTTGATGTGGACGCATCTGAAGTCCCTGAAAAATATAAAGTAGCGCCAACTGCATCCCTTCGCCTCGGCCTCCTCTCCTAGCAACTGCAGCAACGCCCCTCGGGTGTCCTCCGGGAAGCTATAGATTTTAACCGCTGTAGTGAAAACCATTGACCTGCATTAAAAAGGCTGGACGGCGCATCCCCACTCTGCGAGGCGGGCGCTTGTGAAGCCACCGGAAGGTGCCCTGTTTGTCCCGGAAGCTGGCGTCTTCTGTCCGTTTCAGTCGCGCCATTCAAATGTTCTCGGGTGGCAGCTGTTGTTATGATCGTTTTTCTTTTTTATTTCTTAAAACTCTGCGATTACGCCTCACTTTAGACGCCGACTAACGCTACTCGAAAGATGACAGACGCCGTGCCGACACCGCCCGAATACGGTGGAGTGCTGCAACGTACAAAATTCGTAAAAAGTAATGCAACTTTGAGGTACTTACGCGTGAAATGTCTCCCCTGACGACTTTTCCGGTCGATTCGTACAGTTTACTGCGCTACAGGCAGGTATTTCTTTAAAAAAGAAGAGAAAATCTCTCTTCCGGGACAAAAACGGCGGCTTCCGGTGGCTTAACGCCCGCGTGCTCGATGCGCCATCCAGCTCCTCCTAGTGGAGATCAGTGGTGTAAACCTCTTCTTTCTGCTGTTGTACCGGTGGTTGGTGCCACTGACACAGCAGGTCGGCATCCTGAAGCATCCAGAACCAAGGTACGAACTGGCTCAAGCGCGGTCGACCACGCACCGTGCAGCGATCAAGTAAGCACCCAGACGCGTACGAACAAGATGGCACACGGACAACCTCTAAAAAGATAGTGCGCCCCTCTAGCGATTTCTTAGCGCCGCCGAGTTTGCAGTGGCGCTGCCATCAGGAGCCAGCACTTTTGAGTACTAAAAGATTATGTACCGTACAATTTTATGCTGTTGGAAACAATGAAAAGACGCCACTTGCTTCGGTATACATTACATTGCCGTATTTATCGCTATTAGGAGCCGTCTCGCCAGGTTCTTAAGCTGGGGTCGAAGTTCCGCGCCGTAACCTGCATCCATCCATTCAAAGCGTCGTGGAACGCGAAGAGGAACGCTATGCGCGTCGTGTCTTCCCTCTAGCCTGGCCGTTAATTCTCACATGGCGAGCGGGGAACGCAATCGACAGCCAGGCGAGCGTCGGACAGCTATTGTTAGGGCCAATTTGTCGTGCGCGTCTCGAGGGCAGTTTTCAAATTGAAAGAAAATTAGGAGCGTTGCGTCTGCAAGTGTCGACAATGGAGAATCAGACGCTCTTAGATATTTCTTGTATATATACACTCTAAAAAAAAAGGGAGCGATAATGGAGCAACGGGCTCCGTTCCTCCTTCGTAGCCGCGACTTTCTCCTTTGCGGACGATTTACTCGTCGCGCCCTCTTGCGGCAAGCGCCAAGGGAGAAACTTTTCTCCTCAACCACGTGACTAGCGCGCGTGCGCATGCGCACGCCGAGTTCAATCGTGATTCCGTGCTGCGGAGAGCGGCTGCCCTTTCGCGCTCACTCGGCAGCCTCAGACCAGACCATCCAGTGCTACCGATCTCGGCCAGTCGCGTGCAATTACTTGTACCTAGGATTGATGCGAGCAACACACGAGTGACGTTCATTGTTTTAAATGCGAAGCATTTCTTAGCGAACCTCAGGCACTTTGGGCGTTTCTATCTACGTATCTATCTATCTATCTATCTATCTATCTATCTAGCCGCCTACGTCTGGGCGCTCTCCCGGTCGTCTCCATAGGTTGTAATATACCAAAGTTTGCATAGCATATGATGAGTGTATGAAGAACACGATTCACTGGTTACGACATGAGTAACCCAAAATACCTGTCGCGTACGTCACGAAACCCTTTCCCTCAGTCACGTGTGGCACATACCAGCATACCAGAGTTCATGTTATGCCGGTATGTGCCACATGTGATAGCAGAGTCTCAATCAACGCAGTAACTGCGAACAGACACATTGACACGGAAGGAAAGTGATAATAATAGTAATTTTGGGGCCTCTAGCATTTCGCCTCCATCAAAATGCGACCGCCACGGTTGGGATCGAACCCGCGACCTTCGGGTCAGCAGCCGAGCACCGTAACCACCAGACCACACCGTCCGACGCAAGGAAAGTTAGCGAGCTGACGAAAGCGCACCCCTGCAAGACGCTGGCCTACCATCCACACGTCCACGTGGTCTGCAACGTCGACCACGTGAATTAAGCAAAAACCGGAGTCAATCCTTCCTACAATAACTCTGCCGAGAGGACCATGTCCATCATGATTACCGGTGACTTCAGCGTTGATTTATCAAAACCCCACAACGCCTGGTTCTTACACGGCATGAAAGACGGTTTGGATGTGGGCAGGGCATCACAAGACCTCGGTACACGTCCAGGACATGAGGCATCATAGAGCATTGCTTCGTAAAAGCCATCCGCGGTTTCCACCAGCTCTAATATACCTCGCACTTCACTACACTTAGACCGTTCGTAGCCGCGATCACGAACGGATACAATAACACGTCCTGACCAGCTGCTGGTACTCACTGACAACGGTGATGATGACGTTTTCAAGAACTTCCAAGAACCCCTTCCACACATGCACACGGGTGCGTGAAACGTACGTGTGTACTCCGTCATAACGGATAAGTATAAGCATAACAACTGTAACGAAACTCTAACAGCTGCAACAGTGTAACAGCTGTAACGTACGTGCAGTGCGCCTGCGCCTGCCACTCGGCTGTTTATATATCGATCGAAAATTGTCTGAATAAAGCTTAGTTGGCGAGTAGTGCCTGTCCTCTGCGTCTGTGTCCCTTCATTGTCCTATTTGAATTCGCGCTATCCAGTGTTCAAGAATACAAGCACTACATATCTGCTTACTGCCTCTGGTGTTGGTAACACCTATGTTGCTGTTGGTATCGTTAAGCAATTGCAAACTGGTTATATAACATATATGCGACTCTTCAAAACATATGTGTGCGTATACCATTTGCAAATTTCTGTAGCGACATTCCGTAACGTTTCGCGCAATGTGAAAAATTGCGACACAGTCACGTTCCTGCGCATGCTTCGCATAACATCGATTCTCACGGTACGTGGGATCTGCCAAATTTTTTGTTCTATGTGTTGAGTAACGTCTGTGGCGTTTTTTTTTTCTTTTTTTTTTATAGGCTCGGCGTGTGCGCGATGCGCCGCATAATTCCGTGTGTCTCGTGTTGTTTGTATACTTAATAGAACTTTTTGTTGGGCTAGTTGGTACATACTTACTGAAAAACCAAAAAGACGCGTACCATCAAGGAAAAAAGTAAGGACAGGACAGAAAGGGCGTGATGGTACGCGTCTTTTTGGTTTTTCAGTATGTTTGTATACGTTTGCGCACGATCTGCGTGTCATAAATACAGTAAGTCCCGCTTCACAAAACAGTCTTGTTTTAATGAGCACCTTAGACTGTACACCAATAATTCAACTTTTTTCAGCGTTAACATACTTGGCTAGAGCACGCGTTTTAGTTTTACACAGCACTTATAGCACTTATCAATACAACAAGCAATATAAAGCATGAAGGTTAATTTTTACAACATTTTAGCAAACGTGATACCACTGGACAGTGCATGCGTGAAAGTACGATAACATATAATTGCTGGAGTTTGACGTGTCGAAACCACCGTATGATTATGAGGCACGCCGTAGTGTGGGACTACGGATTAATTTCGATCAACTGGGGTTCTTTAACGTGCACCCGAACATAAGCACATGGGTGTTCTTTGCCTTTCGCCCCCATTGAAATGTGGCCGCCGTGGCCGCATTTTAACGTTAACCTGCATCATAATTGCAAATATCTGAAAAATAAGTCAATGACTTCTGTCAATTAAGCCAAAAATCTCAATCACATGCGTTTTGGAATACGCATGCCATCACTGAGAATTAGGACCGACTTATGCACGCGTGCAGTATGTATCTCTCGTTCTCAGGATTTTGCTTTGGCGTGCGAAACTCAACACAAAATGCGCTTCTAATGACAGCTGTGCACAGTGGGTAATCACTAACACTCTCACTCACCTTTGTGAAAAGAGTATTCCAAATCTAACGCAAGACAAACCACCGCCACAACGACAACTACACAGTTGTCGCACAATGACCACAATTTCACACGCCACGCGAATACCGTGACGTAACAGTAGCAGAGCAGCATGTAGGTACAGCGGTGAGCACTGTTAGGGTGAACACGCGAGCGCGTGGCCGACGGCACTATCAGCGCCGCGTAACAGCCATCGTTGGAAACATTGCACATGCGCAGCATGTGCTTTGCGATACACTCTTTCCACCACGCGCACTGCGTCATAGATATGCTTGTTGGGGATACGCTTGTGTGCGCGCGGTGGAAAGCGTATTTCGTAGAACGCATGATGCGCATGCGCGATGTTTCCACCGATGACCGTTACGCGGCGCCGACAGTGCCGTCGGCCACGCGCTCGCGTGTTCACCCTAAGAGTGCTCACCGCTGTACAGCGTACTGAAATATTACAGAACACGTAGTGTGCGTAGCGTTCTTTTCCATAATTCGCGCGGTGTAGCGCCAGTTTCTCTACTCAAGTAATCGAGCTGCCGCGACACCAAGAGCCACTGACATCGCTCTCGAAAGACCACCGTCCGGTGCGAGGCCATCTTGTCTTGTTTCTTCGCACGACCCGCGTTGTAACGTACGTATACACAAATGAGACGGCCGTACCACATCAGAAGCATTGTCACTGAAGGGCTAGCAGTTGAAAGAATCCATGGCCCATCGTCATACTTGTAGATGTTAACGCCAAACCACTCAACGAAGTCGACGCGACGAAGGCGACGGAATCTGAACTATGTTGCCGATGTTGCGCCCTCACACAGTAACTATTGAAAATAAAGAAATCGAGAGAGAAATTTCATCTGTCGCCGCTGTCGGAAGATGGCGCTACTTCAAAATGTCGTCGGAATGGTATGAACGCTTCTCAATATGGTCGTTTTCGCACTACATTAATCAGCTCTTTGTAATTATATTGTTCATTGTCATGCGGCTTTAGATTAACTGGTGCGCTTGGCTAAGCCATAGCTACTATTTAATAATGTCGGCGTATATTGTGACGCAGCCATGAAATCGTAAAGAGTTGAAGAAAAATGACGCATCTTTGTGCCACCATGGTCCACTGTAATTCAGTGACTATATAAGGGCCAGCGCTTCTTAGAGGGGTATGTGTAAACGTCTGTACGTATGTGTCTGTAGTGAATTGTTTGTGTTGTAGGTTTCATACATGCGAATGAATTGTGTATGTATTGAATTTGAATGTGCGTACTATGTGTCTGCCTAGTGAACGTGTGCGTATCAACTTTCCGGTGTCCTTGAGTAATCCATGAATGGGCCTACCTCCCCGAAATGCCGTGTGCAGTATCAACGTACGCCGCCTCAGTCAGAAACAACTTTTTTTTTTAGTATTAATCCCTCTAGATGGCGCCAGCTACCACCTACTTCGCGGCAGCGGCGCTCTCATAGCTCCACCTACTTATATGAAGTTGAACATCTATCTATCGAAACTATGCTCTGCTGCGCCGGGATTGTTTTGATGCGACAGAATGTGCATTTTGGAGGTACAAACGCGTGGATAACGTCGCTACACCGTGTGACGCTTCGACAAATAAAGACAGCAAGCCTAACGTAGTCTCCGGGTGAGAGCCTCTTTGCAGTATCCGTCTCTTTTAAAGTGAACGCCGTCTCGCTGGCCGAGCGAAACGTACGAGTTCCGTCGTTCCGTTTCGCGAGGTTTCATCACTACAAGTTTGTCTGCTTGATTTTATTGTCATAGCGTTCGATATTAAGCTCAGCGGGACCGTTTTTTGTGACTGCCAGTGCCGCATACTCTTTATCAGTCGAGAATCGATGCGCTCGCTAGGCCTAAATCTATTGCTCGCTTCACTGGCTTGGCGTCAGCCATCTTGATTTTGACGGTTTCTCCATTGAAAAGGGAGGGACGGTTTCTCCATTTGAAGACGAACATTGGGGACATCGCCGTTTCTCCCTTAAAGGAGAGAGGGTCACTCCATTTCTTTTAAGAGTGTACTTCATCGATATGTATGTCGTTGTAAATTGTATATATTTCATATATATATATATATATATATATATTGTCAGACGACGTCAGGTACGACGGAACGATTGATGTATTTACAGCAAAGGCGCGCGAACCAAAAACCGAACACCGGCGATCCAACACGATGATGATGATCACGATGATTTGTATGCGCAAGATGATGACCGACACAGTCAGCGCTCACACTTTATATATATATATGAAAATAAAACAATAAGCGGGCGTGGCAATATATAACAACGTGTGTCACGTCTTCATATGATGGTGGAGGACTTGTACGGAAGATTCACGAGTTTTCCCTATCTTCTCTGAGCCAGCTCCTCAATCATCATTTACTTCGTGGACATGGCGTGATTTTTTTTTTTCCATTCCCTTTATTTCGCGGACTTTTCCAACTGCGTCACTTAGAACTGCAGCGCCCTCGAGTGCTCTAGCGGAAGAATTGCACAAGTCTGTCTTTCCGGCCAAGAGCCATGCTCTGCGACCTTCAAAGCTCAACTAACTTCAACTGCAATCTCCAAAGCGCACGAGTGAGGAGGTTCCTGTACACTGACACGAATGGCGCTACTTTAGTTATTTTTCAGGGAATTTAGACGCACCGCACTCACGTTGACGCCTAGTGGCACATCTCCGTACCGACGACTAACGCCCATGAACATTATTTAACCCTTGCAGTAGCTGATGTTCTAACCTATACGTGGACACCGCATACGGTGAATCCCGCGCAAAGATGGCATCAACAAGCACATAATAAACACTGATACTCGATGTGCACTCCTTGAAAGCGTCGTTAAATGCGAAGAGAAACACTACACGCGTCGTGTCTTCTCTCTAGCCTGGCCGCTACTTCTCACAGGGAGAGCGGGGAACGCGGTGCGACAGCCAGGCGAGCGTCGGAGAGCTATATTTTTTCAATATGGATGGATGCTATGAGCAATGCTTGGGATGAAGACGCCACCTCACGGAGTGTTAAAGCGTTGATGAAATCAAACTTGTATTGGAAGCGCGCCGAAATGGACGGTCGTGGAAACGGCGCGTTTTTGTTTGTTTGTTTTTTTGCGCCTGTTGGCACAGATGTCACCGCCCCGTTATAAAAGGGGACTCTCATAGCATCTATCCATCCATCCATCTATCCAAGGGCACTGTGAGAGGAAAGTGTGAAAAATAAAAGGCGCGTTCATGTAGCGTCCGTCATCTGTTTGGCGGTAGCTCAGTGGGCTAAACGCCCGCCGGCCTTCGTCACGGACCGAGAGATCATGGGTTCGACTCCCGCCAACGGAACTCCTTATTATGTATTATTTCTTTGCCATCTGATGGCGTTCATTTGCTGACGAACTTCCGTGACGGAAATACGTCATGAAAGTCTTGGTGGACCCCGGCATAAAACACTTTCGTGTTAAAACACACGGACCAACGGTATTTGAACCAGGGTACGCTCACACAGAGCGGTAATATGTTAGTGTAAATGTGTACAATATTAACAGCGCTGCTAAAAAAACATAATATTCTTTCTACTGTGACTTGTTTTGCGTGACAATCAGATTTCCTCGTTGCGTAGGTTATGACCTTAATTGACGGGATACACAAAGTACGACTCACTTCCTCCCTCCAATTTGTCTATGGCAGGGGTCTCAAACACGTGGCCAGCGAACCTTTCGCTAGCGGCTCGCGGCTTCTCAAAGAATAAACTTTTGTGACTTTGATAAATGGTATTTGCATGATATTCTCGTATATTGCTATTAATATCGCTTTGCTCGGAAAAAATACAGAGACGGGACTGATCTAAAGTATTTTCGTTTTTTTAGGTACCCCATGCGGTCACTATGTGTCGAGCAATCTCCGTAGAACAAAAGTTTGAGAAATTTAGTCATTCTGCAGGTCGGTATCGATATCTTTCTCAAAACCTCCTTAAAGTCTTCTCCGGATATGATCCATGTACGACATATGGGAAAGGCGTTCCTTCACATGCCAACGTTCGGAGGCATTTTGCTCAGATGCCCCCCTCCCCCCTCCACTCAGACTTTCTTTACTGTCCCGGGCCTCGTTGGACTACATTGGGAGACTTTGGCCCGCTAGCCGAGATGAGTTTGATAGCCCTGGTCTAGGGTGTCAGCGTACAAATGGCATATTTGCCGCACCTTCAAACCATGACACTTTTAGCCAGTGCCAGAAAGACAACGTTGAGATAAGGATGACCCCGACGTGGTCGAAATTTCCGGAACTCTCCACTACGTTTTATCAGCTCATAGTGATATCGTGGTTTTAGGATGTAAAACCCCAACAATTATGATTACTATTTGTTTTCTTCTTTCTTTCTTTCTTTCTTTCTTTCTTTCTTTCTTTCTTTCTTTCTTTCTTTCTTTCTTTCTTTCTTTCTTTCTTTCTTTCTTTCTTTCTTTCTTTTTTCTCATTCGTAGGCAGCGGCCGGCTACGGAAAGCTGTTTTTGGGTGAATCGGAATGGCGTCTGTTCTTTCCAGTGTTCGTGAGCCTGTAGAATGGCCTAATTAAAGGACCGTCGCTCCATCGGGAAAACACCAGTTAGGGGTTCTATTTTCTCGGGAACGTTCCTATAATGCACTATTCTTGATATCGACCTTGCGCGTATTCCAGCAGATCGCGATTTTTCCACCAACACAATATATTTCAGTGAGGCGACCAAACGAAGTGTACTGTTTCCCAATTGTTTTTCGAATTAACAGTAGAACGCATTCGTATGCTGTAGTGAAGTGAAGTTCACCTTGGGCAATCATGGGCACCTGGCCTAGTGGTCAAAGCACTGACTTTCAAACCCCGGGGGGACGCGGGTTCAATCTCGATGCCCAGAAAGAAAATTTGTTTATATTTATTCATTTTTTTCCTTGGTACGCTCCAAATGTGGTGAGGAGGGTTCGCTGGTGAGCGCTTCAAGCGTCTTTTCCGCGGCGGTTGGTATTTCGGGACCCGACTGCAACCAGCTTCATAGGTCAGTCAATACAAGCTTGGCTAGGAAATTTTAGGATACTAAAATACATTTATTTCACTCAAATGAAAAAAAAAAAGAAACTGGGCGCAGGGAGGACATCTCCAAGCAACAAAATATAGTGCAGCGACGGACTAGCGGTGTGAAGATTGGGGAAACAAACGGAATGGTGGCCGTTTCACGTGACACAAAATGCAGCGATTTGCAGGCTGCGAATTCAATCGCAGCGAAATAAGGGACCCGTTCCCTTTCGCCACAGCGGTCTGCGGCGAGCGAACAACATGGAAATTATTCGCTGTGTTCCCAGCGGCGGAGCGATTTTTTGGCCGTGACCCGTCGAAATAGCGCTGGGCCAGCCGAGCCGTCAAAATTGTGTAGACGTCCTTGTTTTGCTCATGGCCGCTGTTGCACACTTTGGGATGAATTTAGATTGGAGAGTGTTATGAATGACAATAGCACGTGAAAACACGCTATTTTCTGTTCGTGGTGGACATGCGGTTTTGCGCTTCCTATATATTGTCGTTTTCTCCAATAAAAGTTCAGTTCTTAGTATGTGCTTGTCCTGTAGCCTTCTTCGTCTCGTCCTATGTTTCTTCGCGCTATTTTCATTCATCGTGAATCACCAACTCGCCCAACAGTCCATTCTGGAAAGTGTTCTTAAATGTCCAAACACTCGTGCAAATACACTGAAAATTTACTGATATTATAACGCGCGGATTTTTACATTACATTTGAACAATTGTGCAGCGTATTCCATGAAAAACGGCAGCAAGCAACATTGCTCGCAGCCCATGTGAAACAAAACCGCTGTTAGCGGTGGTTGCGAACAGAGCAAAAGGAGCGATCGGAGTGATTTTTTTTCGCTTCAATCGCGGCATGTCAAACAGACTTTAGCCACAACTCGACTTGAAGGGAGACGCGACGCGCGCTCACATTTAAGTGCGCCGCGTCTGCCCTCTAGTGCAGATATGCCCACGTCAAATGCTACACTGCTCGTAACCATTGTCGCAAGGACAGAACTCACCGCTGTGCATAAATTTTTGCTGTGCAGGAAAGCTGCCTTGCAGCTTTTGCAACATGTCCATACAATCACTGCTGTATTATTCCGTATATGAATCTCAAACACACCTCGCTTGAGTATCTTGCATCGTATCGTGACACAATTTCAGAATATATTTGCACAGCCCTGACTAAGTATCAGGACTCGCGGTAAATCATCCCAATATTGGATGCGACATGTGTGCGTGTGTTCAGAACAAATGCAGATGATTTCAAGTACCATTTTCTCCACTATGGAAAAGCTCGCAGCTGTCCCAATTCTAAATGCAACCATCACTCGTACCACGACTGGAGCCAACATTACGGATATTACGGATATTCTCACAGAAAGCTCTTTCGCTTCACCAGCATCAGTACCACAGGTTTCACTACTATTTCTTTTCAACCTAGCAGTCTAAGGATCACATAGACACCATTCCACGAAATCGTCAAATGATCTCAGCAGTGGAAACACCTACCTTTATCACTGGAATTACAATTGAAGATTTTGACTCTGCTTTATCCCTATGATGACGCTTCGAAACGTGCAATATGTACCAATACTCCTACCTTTTAAAGAGAGGAAGCTTATGCCGAGGAGGAGGAGAGGCAGAGGGGAAGAAAAGACGCAAGTTATGCAGCCGTAGTTGGGAGCACGGCTCAGCGCCAACAAATTAAGAAAAAAATGCGCCCACCTCCCCGAAGGGAATCGTGAGGAAATGCGAATGCATTTCTTGCGCCGAGAGCACACGGCGTAGTAATTTTAATGTTGTAAAGTTGACACATCGACGCGCTCAAGTGTCTCCCTTTTGGGCGCCTCTTCCAACGAACGCTTCCTACGTGCGTTCGTAATCACCTCAGGGATGTTGCCACCGCCTTCAATGCAGCACAAACGCGTTTAGAACGCGCTGTTTTCAGGTTGTGCCAAGGCAGCACAAACACGTTTCAAACGCACTGCATTGAGGCGGTGGCGCAGGGAGGAGAGAGAGCGAACGGCGAGAGAAGGAGCGGCGAAGCACTGCACCTACCCTCTCCTACACTCTCTCCACAAACGCGGGATCTCCGCCGAGCTCCCGCGATGCGAGCGCCCTCACACGTCAGAGAGCGCTCCTCCTCTCCACTCACTCTCCGCTACTCCGCCCGCACCACCTGCTTCGGTTGCTAGGGGCGAGGATAAGCGCGCGCGCCCGCAGCTGTTGCTATGGGAGAGGGAGTTAGAGCGGAGAGGCGCGCGGACACCGACCGACGCCTGACATAGCCCGACAAGAAATTAATTCGCATTTAAAAAACAAGAATCGCATGGGATTTGAACCCGGTCCCTCTGCGTGGCAGGCGAGTATTCTACCAGAGAGCCACGCTAGTATGCACTGGCGTCGAAATGAGACGGAATACTTGGTAGCAAATGGACGTGTTTCACCACGCATGGTGCAGCGTAGGAGGCGCCATTTCAAGCACCAACAAGAATATTGTTAGTGTTAAGGAACAATGAACGCGCCATTGAGGAAACACGACGAAGGATGAGTTACAATATATATGAGGCGGGACGCGGAATTTATAAATTATTATCGGTATCAGCCAAACGCTCGCGAATACAGTTCTGTGCAGAATATTTGAGCTCTTGTCTGGCTCTGCGGGTAGAAAGGGGCTTTAATGAAATGCCATGCGGAATCTCCTGTGGAATTCGTCTAAACCTTTGGAACTAAACACCTGCTGTTCTGTCATTGTTTGGTGTAATTGCTACAGGGACTGCCAAATCAGCCGTGAAACGCAGGTACCCTGTCGCTACAGCAGTATCATCACGTAGTAATGACGGTGAAGAAGGCTGCAGTCTGGTGGAGACGAAACCATTTTTTGGGCGAACCTGTGCCCGGGAAACTACGTAACTCAATGCAAGCCGTGCGTGCTGTGCATTGGTAGTGGCGATCACAGTCCTCGGCTGTCGGTAATCTGATGGTCGGAGGAGCGGGTCGTCGTTTATACATGAGTGAGCGAACATTCTAGCGTATCGCTGGTGTTCGCGTTAGCTTTAGAAAGAACTCGACTACTCGCTTCACGCGCTCATTCCCATCGGAACAGCCCAAAACAAAAGCCCAAATGCAGCGCAGCTTAGCATCTGTATGCGAAGCGCGATAACACAAAAATAAACAAGCAGACGTGGAAGTATGTTGTGTGGGAACAGAACGACGTAAAGGCGGTGCGCAGTTTCTTCGCGATGATGTCCTGTAACATAACAACAGTTTTTATTTTTTTTTAGGGGCGAAGCTCCTTAAGGCGGCACCCGTTCGTCCCTCGTAGTCGTAGTCGTAGTGCGTAACCAGTCTTACGCTTTGACCTCCAAGGTGGTGCCGGTGGGAGATTTTTCCTGTGCGTTGTTGAACAATAAAAAATTCGCAGCGTGCGCGTTAACTAAAAGCCGAATTCTTCTGTCTCTCATTCCCCATTAGCAGCCATTGGCATGTTCCAGTAGGAAACGTTAGTAGAAGTAGAAGTGTAAGTGTTAGCTAAAAGCCGACTTCTTCTGTCTCTCGTTCCCATTAGCAGCCATTGTTTACCTCCAAGGTAGTGCCTGGTGATATTCTCCTGTGCGTGATTAAACAATCAAAAATTTTGTTCAAAACGCCGTTGATTGATGAAATAAACCAACGAAAGACGCCAGATGTTTTTGTAAAAGCAGAACGAAAGAACGCCAGATGTTTCTAAAGCAAAATGAAAAGACGCCAGCTGCTTAACGAAAGACGCCAGGTGTTTTCTAAAGCAATGGTTTTCTAAACAATGAAAATTCACAGCGTACATGTAAAATTAAAGTGAGCTGCAAGTCGTCATAACTCATCGAACCTTTAGTATAAACGCGCCCGATCTCACGTCGGTGATGATGTACTGGGCAGAATTCACGGAAGATTCACGGTTTACCGATGAACCTCCGCAGCTTCGCCCACTCATCATCATTCACTCCGTGGATATGCTGTGATTTTTTTTTGACGTCCGAAAACCGCGATATGATTATGAGAGACGGCACGCCTTTTCTGCGTAGCGGCCTTCACTGAAACATCGTTGTCAGGCTGTACCACTGCGTCACCATTCCTCTGCTTTCTCGAATTCGTAACGTCTTCATGTATTCCTTGGCTTTGCGCAGCCTGAGTCACTTGCTATAGTTTCGATGGAACAAGAGGCTCATAGTATTGACGCATTCTGTAAGGGAGGTTGTTATGCCGAGTGGGCAAGAAAAATCGGCTTCTGCGCAGAACGTTTTATAGCTTTTATGAAATTATTTCATTTTATAAATTGCTCCCTGAGCACGGAATCGTACATAAGGGCTAATGCAGTTAATAACTGATTCTTTCACCAACACTGCTATGATATTCATAATTAGCATTTTATGCGGTATCCGACCAAACACTCTGAAGACGTCGCACACCTCTGTGCCTACAACGCAAGGAAAGGCGAGGCAGAGTCCGACCGCCGTGAATAATCGGATTCTCCTCCGAGGCGCAGAGGGGTGCATATGCAACGTGATACCACGTGCAGATGGTTGACGTTATCTGTGACGTAATGTTCTAGGAAGGTCATGTGACTATTGGTAGGTCGCCTACGCACACATATTCGCTTGAATATGTATGGGAGCCCCCCTGACAGTTTCTAACTTTGGGGCTCCTTGTGTATTACCAATGTTGTACACACTTTCCTGTAACTGACGTCGTTGTTGAATAAACTTGAACCTTGAATATCACGTGACTTTTCACGGACTCTTATTATTTTTTAGATACCTCGCGGTGTATCATCAGGTCTCTTCAAACCTCGAGAAGTTCTGATGATAGTCAGCACAAAAATCTGCTATGTGAAGCACCCTACTCAATTCACCGACTGTGCCAGCGGAGTAGTGTACTCCATCCCTTTGTCGTGCGGTGGCAGGTACATCGGTAGGACGGGACGATGTCTGAACGTCCTTCTAAGAGAGTACGCTAGCTCTCTGAAAGGTACACCGTGTACGCATATTTCCCTCCATTTCCGGCAGTGCTGTTCCGCAGCTGCGCTGAACAAAACCGCAGTAGTGACGAGGCACAAGGACAAACGCACGCGCGAATTTGCAGAAGTATTTGAAATAATAAAAACGAAAGACAAGTGCCTGAGTCAGCCATCAGTACCTCTCGCTGACGGTGAGGTTTTGTATCTGCGAAATCCGTGATTAGAAGCTAAGTCGGGAATGATGATGTTTCTTCATGCCTCTTTTTCTGTACAAATATGCCACGTTTTTCATTAAGCTTTCATGTGTTAGACCTGCGTCGTGTGCTTTCTTGTGTGTCGTTTCTTGTTTGCGCTTACCGTGAAGAGCATGTTCCAAGTAGCCCTGTTTGCAACATTACTCGAAAACTTCTTCACTCATGAGGCATATGAGGCTTTCTGTATAATTGTTATTATTGTGCGTATATTTCTTTTCGCAATTAATATTGGGCAGATACGCACCACTGGTGCGAACACTATGGAAACTGCAAGGCTGGTAGCCCTCCACTCCTCTATTTCCTCCTCCCCGCATCACTCCTGCTCACCCTTACTTTCCCTTCCGGCCTCTTTGCTATACCATGTATGGTTATGCTATGCTATCCTTCTCTCTTTTAGTTTCTTTATCTGTCTCTATGTTTCTTCGTGTTTCTCTTTTTTTCTCTATCTTTTTCTCGTCCTTTGGCCCATAGCAACGCAATAATATGGGTGCCATAAATGCTTCAACTAGCGTGCCTCGATAGCCGAGTGGTTTCGACGCTCGTCTTCGGACCGTGGGTACACGGGGTTCGAATCCCGCTCCATCCGAAAAATGTTGCTTTGCTTTATTTATTTCTTGTTCTCTACTTCTGTTGTGCTCCTTCTTTCCCTCCTCCAACGCATTACTAGGTGACGCATGCTGACGTCATAGCTCGGTGAAGTTTCTCTGCGCACACCAAACGGCCTAACATCCGGCTGCAGCAGCTTCGCTCTTAATATTACTGTTTTTTTTTAATCCTTATTGGGTATTTATTGTGTACTGTATTGTGGGAGCGCAGAAAACCGTCCCGATTATGGAGATTGAGTTCTGCAACAAGTAACTGCGATTGCAGCAAAAGCCCAAGGACAGTTCGGGAACCAGACAACTGCGATTGGATCCGATACAACGACGATCCCCAGGGAAAGCCCTTTCGTTTCCCCAACATGGATGCCACAAGTATTTCTACAGTAAACTTCACATACACACCATTTGATTAGGGGACAGGAATAATTAGGAATGATTAGGGACTTCAGTAATACCAGTACTCAACTGCAGAATGAGAAAAAATAGATGCAAGACTTTACGTCTGAGTACGCCTAATGACGAGGCCAAGAAGCTTACAACAAGCAACATTAACCACTTAAAAAAAGACGTATGAACTGCCCTCAAAATAACACTGAATACAAGATAACGTTGGAAGTTTTTTCCCTCAAACGGTTAAGCAGAGTGGACGCAAATACTAACGTCACAAAAATATTTTTAAGAATAAGAGAACAATGAATGCAACAGTACCGAAACACAAAAAAACAATGAATTACAACAAATATGATGCGGTGCGCGGGATTTGGAAATTAATAATGCTGTCAGCGCGTACCCTCGCTATCACAGTTTTGCGCACGAAATCGGAAGTATTGTCTGGTTCAGGAGATGGCATAGAACTTTCATGAAATACATCCCATAATCTCGCGAGGAATTCATCTGAATGATAAAGGGTCATTCCACGAGAGATCGACACGGGTCCGAAAATTCATATTTTAGATTTGATTGAGTATTTAATATTTTATGCACCTCTTTCCAGGTAGCCTGAACGTAAACTTCGTTTTATGATTAACGGCATAAATTACCAGAAAAAAATTTGGAACATATCCAACATGGAGGGACCAATTTTGTCATCTGTCATTCTCGAAAGTTTGAGATGCTATAAAAGCACAAACATTATTGTTACAAGGGAAATGTTTTTTTCCTGAAATTTATGCCTAATGAAGAATAAATTCTTACGGTTTCAAGTTTGTAGAGCGGAGGAAAATAGTTTTTAAAAATGTCTAATTATGTGACATTTTATAAAAGGTTAAGTATTCCGCATTTTTTTTTCTCTAAAGGCAACGCAAGCAGCGCTTCGAAACTTGACGATTTGTGGGAATACAATGTGTTCAATAAGTGCATAAAATATTGTTGCCGTACGGCAAATATATATTTTTATATATTGCCTCAAACTTCTCTTATCTGCGAAAGTGAACATTACTGAAATGGGAATATTAAAAAAAAACCCACCTTCAATTTTTCTTAAAATCCCGTAAACAGACAAGCGAAGGCTATCGAAAACAAATATAAAAAAACATGTTGCATTATTTTGTTTTTAGCGGCAACATTCGCGGTACAAATCGGAGCTTTTCCAGAATGAGCTCAGGTGCTGAGAAATCTAGAAATGGGAACAGAAAAGCAGCAATCAGCTTCAAACGCAAGTAAACGTGACCGCATTTGGAGAAGAAAGGCTGTTTTAGTGGATCGGAGTAATTATTTTGAGCACGATATTCCACAGTACCTGAATTTGCGCTTATACGTCGAGCACTCAGACTTCTTATATGTGGGCGCCTCTCCATTACTGACACACGGATGCGACTGCTGTGACGGCCATGTGTTTTCAACATTTTGTTTAAGTGAAATAAATGTGGAATGAGTTCACGAACGATGCAAAACGAATTTTCATCATTTGGGGCGTGGAGACTGCCGGTTTAGACTGAAGAACACGCTTTAGGGCTAGTTGTCGTCCGTCATCTTCTCAACAGATGAATTGCTGCACGCCGCATCTCGAAGGCAATGCTTTAGATCATATGCTTTAAAGTCGGGACAAAGATTACGCCATCTCTGATTTTATCGACAAATACTTTGTGAAATTCATTTGAACATACTACACTTCAGTTTTGCTTTCGCACTGCGGATACTTGCGCACTCTGTTTTACGTCTGCTCTCATTAAAGGCGAGAGACATGGGAACAGACGACGGATAGATCACTTTCGTGATGCTGATTTCACGCATCTTTCTTTGTAATTAAATGATAGCAGCATTGCCAATGATTTGAGCCTCAAGGAGCGTGGCGATGGCTGACCGCTTCAGCCATGATAGAGTTTTTTGTGCAGGCTACCTGATGGTGCACAAAAAGAAAATACCTTATCAAAGAAATTTCCGCAAGGTCGATGACATCGGCCTGTCCAGAAGCTTTTGCCGAAAGCTGCCCGCCATGCACATAACAACGACCACGTCTTCCAGAACTGCTTCAGACGCCTCAGAGATATACTGTCTTCATCTGATGGCTCCTCAGCTGAAACAGTTGATGAGTTT
Organism: Rhipicephalus sanguineus; assembly: GCF_013339695.2. Taxonomy (NCBI): domain Eukaryota; kingdom Metazoa; phylum Arthropoda; class Arachnida; order Ixodida; family Ixodidae; genus Rhipicephalus; species Rhipicephalus sanguineus. The sequence continues at coordinate 110,703,451 of NC_051185.1, read as the reverse complement.
TTGCCGGAAGAAGAGGAAGCCAGAAGTCAAGAGCGATGCGTAAATACGCCTGAAGCATTGCCACATATGCGATTGGAGAAGCTGCATGCGCAAAATTGCAGCGTTCATCCGTAATGTGTGTAACCGCCATTTGGAGCCAACAGATCTAAAATGCAATGTGTGTGCCCAGTGGTTCAAGAACTTCAAGCAAGCCTATGAAACGTGCTCTTCTTATCAAAAGCGAATGCGTTTGTTGACACTGTTGCCGAGCGAATTGGAGCGCGGAATACTCCAAGCGCTTATACGAAACTTGTCAGCCTACATGATATACAGATTCCCACGATGGCGCGAAAAACACGGGATATGGTCAGCACCAAATGCGCTCAAAAGGACACCGCCGAACCCAATGGACGTCCAGGCAGCTATGGCCTACTACTCCAAAGATGAGTATGGCTGCTCTCGGCAGACTCCCAACAAAAAAGATGTAGTATCTGTTTTGATTTACAGAAAAAAGGAGCATGTTTCCAGAAGGTTTATGACCCGTTCGGTGCGAGAGGCTTACCGTTTCTTTAAAGAAGCTAATCCGAACACGTCTATTAGGCTCTCAAAGTTTTATTCTCAGAGGCCGAAGTGGGTTCTTCTTCCACCACAGCAAGAAGTGTGTCTTTGTATACACTGTGCTAATGCCACGGAGTGTGTTTCTGCCCTACAAGATGTCACCGATGGTGCTTACACGGCCGACTTCTTGCAAGAACTGTGTCTTCGCAGCTCTCCTACAAGTGATTGTATTTTTAGGCAATTGTGATTATTGTGCTAAGGAGGACGCTCTGACAGCTACATGTTTGGGAATCCCTGAAGAAATTGAGGTAACATATGCAGTATGGGAAAATGGAGATTTAGTAAAAAACATAGCACAGGCAAGTGCTTTTCTGCGAGAACTAAGTCTATGGTTTGTCACGTGATTACATAAGACACATTCAAGAATCAGCAATACGCCAGGCCAAAGAGAACGAATAAAAGGAATCTTGCATTTTTCACTTTTATTTCGCAGAAAATTGGACAGCCATTTTACCGAATGAGGTACAGTTGTATCATTATACAAAATACAGGTGTCTATAATTACGTGTGTCGTCACAAGCAAGCATTCAACCCAAAGTTTTGCCGTCATCAGTGATGACACTTGCCATGATGCTGCACATGCCTGTTTTGCACTGCAAATAATCCACAACTACATGAAGGAACAACTTAAGCCTGACACACATGTTATCTATGTTTCTGATGGCGCCAGCAGTCACTTCAAAAACAAGTACCAGTTGTTCGAGTTGTCTCAGAAAAATCACATGTCAACAAAGTGGATTTTTTCGGCCACAGGGCATGGCAAGAACTCTTGTGACGGTGTTGGTGGCCTAGTAAAGCATCAGGCCACGCTCTACAACCAGAGAGCGGCAAGCTCAGCTGCGATTAAGTCGGCATCTGAAATGGTGGCCCAAATGAGGGCGAAGCTCAAGAATGTCAAGCTGCTGTGGGCAAATGCAGTCGAGCTAGAAACATTCCGTCAGTTTAAAGGGACACTAAAGAAACAATGAATTGGTTTAGATTGATAAAGTGTGCTCGGAGAGCTCTTGTGTAGTTTATTTCACTACCATAGGTTTATTATTAGAGGAGAAAACCAAGTTCAAAGTTTCATTTTTAAATTTCGTGCCGAACTTTCTAATTCGTGACGTAAGAGACTTGAAAGAGCATTTAACGCATTTTGGCACCACTGGCTGGAAGAAATTTCCACAAACTCCTTATGTCAAGTCTCTAGCCCCCTCAGAGGACAATATACTTCGATTTAACCGATTAGGTACTACGTAGGCCCAAGCAGGCGCCGTCAACAATATGTGACGTCACGGCAAATGGTGCGGGAATTCCAAGGTGGCGTCGCCCCCTGTATTTTCTTTTTGCGCGTTTTCTCGCTTATTCAGCGTCTTCGCGCAGAAAGCGTGGTGTTTTTCGTATCGTGGAAGACTACTTTACTAATGGCATACGTTCTTGGCTTGTTTGGCTAAGAACATCTGAAGGCACTCATCGTGGTCGTGTTTTGTTAGTGTCACGTACTGCTAAAGGTGATCTGCAAAAGATGCAGTCCTTTTGAGTGCATCCTTGTTTCACGTATTCATCACGAAAAGAGCAGAGTGCGGGTATTTCAAGCGCATATGTTTTATCTTGCGAGACCCAACACTTGCGTAGGAACATTTTCATGCATAAGTTTATCCGCAAACACACACAGATGCTTTGCAACTGTGTTACAGTGTAGAAGATTTCCTCCATTATAGCTGTGTAATCAGCAGCATAAATGCGCCTTCACAGGTATGTATTTGTCACAGTGCTAAAACAGCCTTTCTTCTCCAAATGCGGTCACGTTTACTCGCGTTTGAAGCTGATTGGCGCTTTTCTGTTGCGATTTCTAGATTTCTCAGCACCTCAGCGCATTCTGGAAAAGCTCTGATTTGTACCGCGAATATTGTCGCTTAAAACAAAATAATGCAACATGTTTTTCTATATTACTTTTCGATGACCATCGGTTGTCTCATTACGGGATTTTAAGAAAAACTAAGATCGGTTTTTCGTAATATTCGCATTTCAGTATGGTTCACTTTCGCCGATATGAGAAGTTTGAGGCAATATATAAAATATATATATATTTGCCCTACGGCAACAATATTTTATGTACTTATTGAACACACTATATTCCCAAAACGCGTCAAGTTTCGAAGCGCTGCTTGCATTGTCTTCCGAGAAAAAAAAATGCAGAATACATAACCTTTTATAAAATGTCACATAATTAGAAATTTTTAAAAATTATTTCCCTTCGCTCTAGAACCTTGAAACCGCAGGAATTTATTCTTCATGATGCATAAATTTGAGGAAAAAAATATTTCCCTTGTAGCCATAATATTTCTGTTTTTATAGCATTTCGAACTTTGGAGAATAACAGGTGACAAGTTTGGTCCCTCCGTGTTGGATAACTTTGATATTTTTTTTTCTCGTAAGTTATGCCGTTAATCATAAAACGAAGTTTACTTTCATGCTACCTGGAAGGAGGTGCATAAAATATTAAATACTCAATCAAATCTAAAATATCAATTTTCGTACCCATGTCGATCTCTCGTGGAATGACCCCTAAGGCATTTGCAAGTAATCTCCCCATGCTTTGTCATCGTTTGGTATAAATGCTAGATGTAATACCAAATCAGCCGTAAAATGCAGGAACGTTTTCGCGACAGCCGCATGTTGGGTAAGCAGAGAACGACGGATAGGCGTTGGGCTGTTTGTTCCCGACGGTGTCCATCACGCCCTTGTACATCTCACGCTTGTTCGGCGTTGCGGTATTCCCTCGAACGTTGTTGTCGGGTTTTACAGTTATGTTTTAATTGCATGCCACTTCAGGGGCATGGCTCGTGGTCCATCTATAGCCCACATGTGGCGTTATCATGCTCAAAATCAAGTGCTCAACACAAGCTTAAACACGACCAGCAATGATCAAAACCGGGTAATATAAAGGGACAAGGTCTTGAATAATACAACTAAGAGAAATGACCAAGATGCAATCCCAATATTTAATTTAAACAGCTACAAGCTCGTAGGAAGCATGCGCTGACAGGCGCGCAGCGCCAGAGATGGCGCCGCCGCCTCACCAAGAGCGCGACTTCTCCTTCCGCTGGCTCTTCTCCAGAGTCCAGTCAGCGCGCCGTGTGGCAACTGTACCTGGAAAGACAAGCTGGACGCCAGGAAAATCCCGAAGTGAAGGCTCAGCTAGCAACCGCCCCTTGACAAGCGCGACAACAGCCAGTGCCTCTCCAAGTGAAGGCCCAGTGAGCATGTGCAGAACGTAAACGAGGACAAATGTCGTTCAGGGCTGTTTTCGATGCTCGCATTAATGAACCACTCAGCGCAAATGCATACCCTACTGTTGTACAGGTTTCTAAGTGTTTGTCTTTGCAAAAACATGGGGAAGGGGCTGGGGTGACCTAGAGTCGTGTGACCTACACTGTGGGAGAATAAGCTGTGTCGGCACTCAGAAATTACTTTGAAAGTGGGGCTCTTCGATTTGCCACTTCTGGCTACCCGCGCGCTGCCAGAGCCAGCCAGAGCGCGCTCGTTTTTCTCGGGATGCTCCGACCCCCCCGCGGCGCACTTCCGGTTGGCGTTCGTTTTTCTCGGGTTGGACGGTTCTGGCGACCCGCGGGGAGCCCGAGGGTCGCCTGAAGCTTCCAGGACAATTTAGTCGTGGAAGCTCTCTGGAAGGTTTCGGGCTAGCAGACGCCGAAAAGAGGCGATACGCGCTCGCCGCCATCTTTGTGAGGACTCGACGGATTTCAATGCGGGCGCTTGCGGACTACACCAGACTACACCTTTTGGTTGTCCTTACTTACGCTCGGGCCGCTCGTCGCCGTTCCGCCGTGCGAGATGGCGCGGTTACGAGTGGCGGCGATCATTTGGAGCTAATGTTTATTGCTTTTCTTATGTGTCCCGTGAAGTTTCCTTCCGTGAACAACGCGGCGAACTGTCGCGTTCTAACCATTCTAACTGCGTCGTGCACATGTCCCAAAAGTTACGTACACATTCGTACGAACGCATGGAGACCCCTTTCGAGTTTATGTTTTCGTAGTAGTATTCGATTGTGGTGTCGTGTGTGCTTTATGTGCATTTAGCTGAGACGATTGTGATCGAACTAGCTATTTCGCTCCGTCGTATGTTTGCGTGCGTGAACCCCGTCAGAACTTGACTATTTCAACTAGGTCTTCGATGTTGATAAAATGCACTGATCGAATAAAAGCGATCGCGACATTGTTTTTTGTGTGATCCTCGTTGGTCGTGAACGGCGTGCGAGCGTACTTCGATCTACGGGCCAGTATATGAGGTATTGTATTATGTTATGCTACGACGCGTCGATGTGAAAAAAAACGAAGATGAATTCAGAAATGTATACATCCTTTTGTTGCTTATTTCATCGTCGGCTTTGTCTTTTTCCACCTCTCAGTAATGCAGTATGTACGCGGTTATCACCTAGTAGCTTAAATAAAAGCTGAGCCAGTACATGAGATTTTTGGAGTGCCACTTAGGACTGGAAAAGAGGCTCAGGCAACATCTGCCAAAACGAGTCGAAGACGCGTCACACGGAAGTTTATTTTAGATATAACGCGCACTCGTGGTACCCATACCGTCGCATGTCTCTGACAAAACGCAAGCTGGTGAACGCGTGTGTGCGACGTAGTACGCGATAGATCCTCGAGCTCTTTTGGGGACACGATCACTTTCGCGAGATTTTCGCGTCGTGTTGTGCAGCGACTGTTACACGTCCTAAGCAGACGTGAGCTGGTTAAGTAGTAGGTAAACTTTATTCACTCAGTTGACAGGAGAGAGCTCACCTTGCATCGCTTTCGTGGCGCCGTGCGCCAGCTGGCTGTTTTGTTCGCGGACGGGGCGAGTTGCGCACGATTTTGCGAACGTACGTGATCGTATCCCAAATCCGTATGCTCTAGAATATCACTTCAGCTCTTCTGCAAACCTAGCCACATATTTTCAAGCGGGCAATGCAGAAAAACCAACGCGCACGCGGCGCAAAGTTTCGTTCGCTGCCACGGCGGTAGCGTTTGTTTACGTTTACGTTGGCTGTCCTAGCGTTCGATTTTGTAATCTTGGGGCAGCTTCGGGTTGTTTCGGGCTTCCCACACACGTGACCAAGACGCTGCTTCCTGTACCAGCCGGAACTAGCTGGCTGACCCTCTGGCTATCTCTGGCTGCCAGAGAACTGCCAGAAGTCCGAAAATCGAAGAGCCCCAGTGTTGAATATTCAGCGCACAATGTAGTGTCCTAGGAGACAGCGGCAAGGCGTCGAAACAATGGACTTTGTGCTTTAGTAGCGGTACCTTTTGCGTTTACAAGGAAAGGTAAAATATCCGATAATAATAATCGCTGGTGCGTTTACGTGCCCAAGCAGGACCGGATTATGAGGCACATCGTAGTAGGGTACTCCGGATGAGTTCAACCACTTCGGGTTGCAGAATGAAAAAACATATGGCTGGTTGGAATATATATGCACGGTTGATGCAGCACTCATAGACGAAGACGTAGAACGAGAAAGTGAACCAGAGCTCCTCCTGTGCTTTCTGGTTCTACGTGTTAGTCTTTTAGCTCTGTATCAACCATGCATTTGGTACTCTTTAACCTGAACCTGAATATAAGCACACGAGTGCAGCCGTGAAAACGAAGTTTTCTCCCCGCCTGTTAGAATTAAAGGCGAGCGATTTAGAATATCATGTACTCTATTATGAAAGAGCGGTTAACAGTTGCCCCTTAACCAACGTAAAAGATGTGTTTTAAATAAAATGGGAACGATCTACAGTACTATCTCTACTATGGGAGAGTGGTTAGCTGTTCCTCCGTTGGCGCTCGTTCCTACGTTGAGCGGCGTTGCCATTGCCGTTGTTGCCGTGAAAAATAAAGCGAATGAGGACGAAAAAGAGCGAACGCGGAGAGCAACGAGCCGCTGAGTTAGCCTCTGCAATGCCTTTTGCCGGCTCGCCATTCTTGTGACAGCGCAACGAATGCCTCTCGCGCACGGGCACGAGAAAGTCGGTTGACCTGCGAAGCTTGGGAGATGAAGAGGACGTGAGTTTGTCGAAGGCACACTTTGTGCGTAGAACGCTATTTTGGACTCATAAGGGCCCTTTATGATCCGGTGCAGCGTTTGCGTCAGCCGGCGGCGGCGGAAGCTGGCGACGCCAAGTTGACCACGTTACGTTCACGCGAAAGCCAAGCATTCTATACCCCCACTCGCGGCGCGCCGCATCACCTTCACGCATGCGCAATTGCTCAACTTATTGGCAAATGAAAACACATAAAAATTACACCATTTCCAGCTAAAGGGGACCATGACGCGATGCGAAGCCGGAGCAGTTGCACGATCGCGTTCCGTTGGCGTTCGTTCGGCATGCTACCGACCTCGCGTCGTGGAACGCGAAGAGGAACGCTACGCGCGTTTTGTCTTCCCTCTAGCCTGGCCGTTAATTCTCACAGGGCGAGCGGGGAACGTGCTCGACAGGCGCGCGAAAGGGGGGCAGCGTAGGAGAGGAGAGAGAAGGGGAGGGGACGCGCATGCGCTCATCGCGGCGTTGCGCAGGAGAGATTTTCGGCATGTCTAGCCCGTGTTTCAGAAGAAAAGTGGAGAGGGGAGGGGAGAGTGTTGAGGGGGAGTGGAGGGGAGGTGTGTGGAGAGGGTATGCGCATGTGCAGTAAGGAAGGTCACGCCGAACACCACCACCACCACCTGTTTGAAATCCGCTATCAGATGCTTCGCATCTAAAAGCTGCGCTCAGAATTCGCTTACGCAGTCCCGCAATCGTCGGTGTTTTTTTTTTTTATCATATGGAAACGTGTGCGCTATTCGAGTGCGTCATCGGAGCCAGCTGCACGAGAATTCTCAGCCAAGGCCCCATCAATTTGATTAGCAGGAGTGGCACAAGTTTCTGCATCACTTGCTTATAAAAGAAAACTGTAAGATTTGTACGAAAGCTCTTCTGAGAAACCACCAGAAGGCATCAGGAAAACAAGCAGCGAACTATATATTACGAATTCGAATGCAATATATTAACGTCTCTTTCTAGCATAATGTCGATGCTTGAAAGCACACGAACTGCCCTCCAGATGAGCGAAGGACTCTCTGCGGAAGAACAAATGCTGCGGGAGAATAGATGGGCAAACACCAAGAGAGGTAATGAGAAAGAAAAAGCTAGACTAAACGCTGCAGTAATGAAACTCAAGGCAAATTTGGAGTAATATAAATATGAGATCGTGTGCAAAATCTCGATACGTATAGGCCTCCAACGCTCAAGTTTGCGCAGCGCCGTCCACCGCCCCAGCGGAGAGAGAGGAAACCTCCGGTAGCTCGGACGGGTCGCTCTTGCTTGGTTTTCCCATTGCGCGCACGGAGAACGTGCTCCCCGGGGGCTTTTATCTCGCATTTTTCACGCTATGGGGGCCGTTCCTTCGTCGTACTCGAAAGCAGGCATGCAGTCCTGCTCCATTGTGAACTGTCACAAAAGTTTAAAAATGACGAAGAGCCGAAAACTTCCTGTCATGTTCTACCGTTTCCAATGCAAGCAGTGCGAGGAGCAGAGGCGTCAAGAGTGAATTATGGCATGCGATGCTTTCGCGGTCTTGTTACCTTGGAGTAATTTTTGTCGTACACAGTATTACGAACTATTAACGGGGAGAAACGCGATGATCGTGCTCATTTGAAAGGGAAGTGCATTTGTGAACCGAAGCTACAACAAATAGACAGCCGCTCTACGTTTCGAGATTGCGCGCTAGCTTTCCGAGTCAACCATTTGTAATGTGACAGCAGCGGAGCATGCGGGCTTATTACACCACAGTTTAAATAACGTACCGTGAGTACTAAGTGTTTAATTCAGCTGATTGCGGTACATTTTCCGTCGCGGCTCCCTGTAAACAGAATTAAGCTGCATGTTTGCACTGAGCGTTTATATTGACCTTGCATACGACACGCCGTGATTGCTTAGCAGGCTGAAGTGTTGCGCTGCTAAGATCGTGGTCATGGGTTCGATTCACGCATACGGCAGCTGCATTTCGATGGGAGCGAAATGCAGTAACAACGGCGTACTTAGATTTACGTGCATGTTAAATAACCCCAGGTGGCCGAAATTAATCCGAAGTCCCCCACCAAGGCGGCAATTAAATTTTCGATGGCTTCGCGAATTCAGATGCGATTATCATTGGGCACAAATCTCGGCAGAATCATAAACATGCGTAATCCTAGTGGGTATTGTATAGTATCAGAGGCGTAGCGTGCGTGTACATATACGCAAGCAAAATTGAAAACTTTCGTGGAGGGTTTGAACCCCCAACCCCCCCCCCCTCCCTGGCAACGCCCCTGTATAGTATGATGCTGACCAAGCGAGCTGTCGAAACAACCAAGGGGACGTTAGAATAAGCGAACACTGTGCGTGATCAGGCGTCGATATTATTCGAAATGAAACACGCCTCTGCAAGAAACATGCATGGTCGAAGTGGGCATGATTTTTTTTTTGCGCGTATCATTATGCTGTCAAAGGGAGCTCTAAAAAAATCCAAGGTGACATTAAACTTGCGATCCGACGTTGTTATCACTCGATGCAAACCTCGGCAAAAGTGAAACTCCCCCGAAACTGAACACTGCGCATTGCGATGCAGCCAGTGACTCAACAGGACAGATGTAAATTTATGCTCTTCACACTGAGCTCATAATAAATTTAAAGCCGCACGCTAACCGTATCAACTGAACCGCTTACGCCTTCCAGTCACAATGCACCATGTGGCGGTGACCAAGGTTTCTGTTAGGGGCGAAGCTCCTTAAGGCGGCACCCGTTCGTCCCTCGTCGTGCTCGTAGTAGTGAGTAACAAGTCTTACCCTTTGACCTCCAAGGTGGTGCCGGTGGGAGATTTCTCCTGTGCGTTGTTGAACAATAAAAAATTCGCAGCGTGCGCGTTAACTAAAAGCCGAATTCTTCTGTCTCTGTAGAAGTGTAAGTGTTAGCTAAAAGCCGACTTCTTCTGTCTCTCATTCCCATTAGCAGCCATTGTTTACCTCCAAGGTAGTGCCTGGTGAGATTTCTCCTGTGCGTGATTAAACAATAAAAATTTTGTTCAAAACGCCGTTGATTGATGAAATAAACCAACGAAAGACGCCAGATGTTTTGTAAAAACAAAACGAAAAAACGCCAGATGTTTCTAAAGCAAAACGAAAAAGACGCCAGCTGCTTAACGAAAGACGCAAGGTGTTTTCTAAAGCAATGGTTTTCTAAACAATGAAAATTCACAGCGTACATGTAAAATTAAAGTGAGCTGCAAGTCGTCATAACTCATCGAACCTTTAGTATAAACGCGCCCGATCTCACGTCGGTGATGATGTACTGGGCAGAATTCACGGAAGATTCACGGTTTACCGATGAACCTCCGCAGCTTCGCCCACTCATCATCATTTACTCCGTGGATATGCTGTGATTTTTTTTTGTGTCTCTGTGTTTTTTCATGCTTTGTTTATGTCATTTTGTTTGTGACGTGGTGCGCCTAAAAGTGTATTTATATACTTTTCGCCCGAATAAACTTCAGTTGTAAGTCAGCGCTTCGTGTGGTGTGGTGTGTGTGTTCCTTCTTTGTCGTCGTTTGCCGCGCTGTTTCCCGTTTCATCTCGCACGACAAACTTGGCATCCATGCGATCGAAAAGTTATCAATAGAAAACGCACGCGAAAGCGTGCTGGGTGTTTGCTGACAGCTCCGAGTAGACACGACTGCCGCAACGAATGTGCTTTTTACCGGTAACATAATTACAGAACTCGCGCAGTCACCTCCCTATTCATGTCAAAGAAATGTGCCCGTTCAGCATCGGCACGCACGTAGCGCTCGCACAAACAGCATCGCCCTTGACGACCTGTTCGGTCCCGAAAAGGTAGTCGATCAACCGTCCTCCTCTAGTGAGATTCCCACCGTGAAAACGTTTTTTCCATCTCTGGGATCTTTCTAAACCTTCAGAGGAAGCGACACGTGAAGCTGCACGTGCACGGCGAGAAGAGAACAGCGCGTGCAGGGTGCGGGAACGTGCTGAGACAGTGCAGTCAAAAGGCAGCCGCGAGAAGGGGAGCGACCGGTTTTTGCTGGAAAGGCGGTGAAACGCGTGCGACGCAGCGCCCCCTGGCCGAGCTTGGGAGGCCTAGAGTTACTGTATATGCTACCTTTAGGTAGCAGAGTTGCGCATCTGTCTTCCAACGCCGCTAGCAACCATGCATTGCGGAGAAGCTGCCGCTTGGGCCAATTTTTTTTAATTCTTGACGCCACCGCTGCAGCGAACTGAATCAACACTTGTCATCGACAGCCAATGCTTATCGCCGGTCTTCGACACGCCAGACAGGTTAATCGGCGACACGGTAGGCATGTCGCCTGCAAAAACGAAGTGCGACTTCATCGCATAGCTGTGGTTGCTAGCCGGATCTATGCGCTACTCTGCTACCTAAAGGTAGCATATACAGTGACTCTAGGGAGGCCTATAATGGTATTGCTATTCTGAAACCGTGCAGCAAAAGGACGAGCAAATGATTATCGCTTTTAAAGACGATAGTCTTCCTTGGGGAACTTAATTAAACGCAGAAATTTTGGTCCGTCTTTCTGTCTGTCTTCCTGTTTGTCGGCACGTCACTCGATTCAGCCACCCGGCCAAAGTTGAACCACTTGCCCAAGGGCCAGCCATCTTGAACAGCTTATTAGGTGCATACTTGTGTACATTGTTGATCAAAAAGCAAACATTACGCATATCTGACGCGCAACATCACTAGGTAAATATTAGGTGGTGTGTTCCTTTAATAGAAATTACATAGATACGTAATTCCAGAGAGCCTAGTTTTTTAAGCTGCGCTGAAAATGCGACTGCGCTGAAACTTGCCTTCCTCCGTGCCCTCTGCACGAGCTCATTGTTGTGTTTCGGTTTCGGTTTGGTATTGCACTGTACGAATGCCATGGGGTGCCGCTCTGGCATTCCTGTTTTACCCAGGCGACGTGTAAATGAAAGAGTGTGTGGAGAGTAATCGGTGAGTGCAGACGTTTCTTCTGCTTCGGCGCTTCGCGCCAAACAGCGTGTTCGGGCTGGCTGGCGTCCCCGCCGGTCGCGTTGGTCACCGCCGGTCCTCGCCTGCCGCTGCGCCGGGACTACCAGCCCGCCACACAGCACTCATGCTTCCCAACTTATTGCCAGATGGCGTCCATATCTCACGCAGCGCCTCTTCTATCGTCTTTAGATGACATTTGCAGCAAAGCACGCAGATACGCGGCCAATTTTTTTTTATATCCCACACTTCGCCTCATACCTTAAGCCTATGCTCATGCATACACTACCACGCTTCGCTACAGCAACATGGGAGGCAGGGGTTCGTTGCTTGAGCCGCGAACGCAAGCAGGCGTTCGACAACCCGCTGGCCTCTGTCTCGCTCCATCAAAGCCATGGTCGGTCGCGTTATTGTTTTTCTGCAGCGCTTATTGCAGTAATTTTATTATTCGGTGCTATGGCACTAGAAGCTGGCGGCGGCGAAACACCGTTGGGCGCATGTGGAAGCTGCACTATTCCTACAACGAACCGTCACGCGCTCACACGAAGCGAAAGGCAAAGAACATAACTGCATCTACAACGACTCCCCGATGCTAGCGCGGCCAATGTCTTTCTCTGGTATCGAAACGATTTAACCATAGCCTACCAGATTGCGCGCCGGTTCGCAATCTCGGACGCCATACTATGACTGCGTCGTCGCAGAAGCATTCTCTATCGTCGCTTGTAGGTGTATCCGCGCTAGTAGGCATTTCATCCATTCTCCGCTCACAGACCGCCGCACCTCCGCGCCCCGCCTAACCCCGTTAAGAGAGTGCACCGCGCGAGAGCGAATGTGTGAGAGATGAAAGGCGTGTTTGTGGGGTGTCGCGCACCAGCCGTGGTAGCTTGTTGGGTAGAGCGCCGGGGGCTTATCGCCGCGGACCAAGCGGTCGTAGGTTCCATTGCCGGCGGGTAAACTTTTGCTTTGACATCTGTTAGCGTCCATTTTATGAACGTGATATCCGTGACAGAAATACGTCAGCAATGTCGTGGTGCAGCCCAGCATAAAACACTTTCATGGTAAAAGCCGTACTAATTTTTGAAGCAATTCGTTATATATGACGGGCAGTAAGGTTTTCTCGATACGAACGCTATAGTCAAACTGGAGCGGACGCAGCACGCTCGAGTCAAGTCCCACCTCCAGCATGGAGTAGGCATCGAAATGCTTGCCCATTTAAAACTGCCTCTGTGGAAGTTCTCCCGGCTTGTCAACAGCAAATAGTTAAGCCAGTGCCAGATTGATAAATTTGAGTGTCCTATCATTTAAATGAAGACAATAACATGTGAACACAACATGATATACTCGTTTTTGCTCATAATGGAGCGGCCGCAACCTGTATTTATACGTGTTCAAAAATGTCGATTTTTCAGTTGCCGTTTCTGAGGTCTCAGACGTCGCTGTGTTAAATGCGAAGCATTTCCTCGCGAACATTTGGCACTTTGAGCGTTTCTATATATATATATATATATATATATATATATATATATATAATATATATATATATATATATATATATATATATATATATATATATATATATATATATATATATAGCCTCTTATGTCTGGGTGCTCTTATAATCGCCTCCTTACTTGGTGTAGACCGAAATTGGCATGCGAAGGTAAGAGGGTTTGACGAATATGACTGGCGGGTCACGACATGAATAACGTGAAAATGCTGTCGCGTACGTCGTCAAACCTTTTCCTCCAGACACGTGAGGCACATACCCATTTACCACGGGCCGCGGTGTACGGGTATGCTCCACACGTGATTGACAGATTATATCAACCCTGGAGGAGGAGGAGAGGTTGAGGAAAGGAAAAGGCGCAACTTCTGCAACCCTAATTGGGAGCACGGCTCAGCGCCTCAACCTTGGAACGGTGAGAACAGACATTGGTAATCTAAATGAGAGAGCGTTAAGAAAAAAAATCGGCAGATGCCACGCACTGTGGGAATCAATGTAATGCGAAACAGCCGGCAAACAGCTGCTACATGGCCTTGTTCGTCTTTGAGGCAAATGAAGTCATGCATGTCATGGCATCTAGTTCACTATATATCGCATGTTTGCCATGCATGCATGCATGTCCAATCCGGCATATGCCGTGCTAATGAAACGTGTATTCTGGAATATACGATGCATTACCTGTCATTTATGATCATCACGCAATCGTGTCATGCCATACCAATTTTGGTATATATCCTGTTTACAAAACGGCCGGAAGCGCATTATGACCGTGGCTTGTATATCATGTCGTACATGACATGCGTGTAATGGTTTTCATGTTTCCACCTCTCATTTACGTTCGTCATACAGCCGTGTCACGCAGTACTAATTTTGGTGTATATCGAATGTGCGAAAAGCAGCGATCGGACAATGAACGTGCCATGTAAATCATGCCGTAAATTATATGCATATCATGATTTTCAAGTTAACACATGTCATTTATGTTTGCCATACAGTCACGTCGAGCAATACCAATTTTGGTGTATATCAAGCGAGCTAAACGGCAGCGAGTATGCCATGAGCGTGGCATGTAAATCTTGTCGTATATTACTTGCATCTCATTATTTTCATGTTACGACCTCTCATTTGCTTTCGGCATGCAGTCGCCTCGCGCAATACCTATTTTGGTGTATACCACACGAGCGAAACGGAAGCGATCGGACAATGAGCGTGGCATGTATATGATGCCGTAAATTATATGCATATCGTGATTTTCACGTCACCACCACTGATTTAAATACGTTCATCATACAGTATCGTCGCGCAATGCCAATTTTGGTGTATATCAAGCGAGCTAAACGGCCGCGAGTACGCCATGTGCGTGGCATGTAAATCATGTCGTATTTGAATTGCATATCATGATTTTCCCGTTACCACCACTGATTATGTTCATCACACAGTATCTTCGCGCAATACCAATTTTGGTGCATATCAAGCGAGCGAAACGGCAACGATTGGACAATGAACGTGGCATGTAAATCACTTCGTACATGACTTGCATGTCACGATTTTCACGTTACCACTTCTGATTTACGTTCATCACACAGTATCGTCGCGCAATACCAATTTAGGTGTATATCAAGCGAGAGAAATGGCAGCGATCGGACAATGAGCGTCGCATGTAAATCATGTCGTACATGACTTGCATGTCACGATTTTCACTGTTACCACCTCTTATTTACGTCTATAATACAGTCTCGTCGCGCAATACCAATTTTGATCTATATCAAGCGAGCGAAACGCCAACCATCGGACAATGAGCGTGGTATGTAACTCATGTCCTACATGACTTGCATGTCGTGATTTTCACGTTACCACCTCTGATTTACGTTCATCATATAGTCTCGTCGCGCAATACCAATTTTGGTGTACATCAAGCGAGCGAAGTGGCCGCAAGTGCAGCATGAGCGTGGCATGTAAATCATGTCGTACATGACTTGCATGTCATGATTCTCCCGTTACCACCACTGATTTACGTTCATCAGACAGCATCGTCGCACAATACAAATTTTGGCGTATATCAAGCGAGCCAAATGAGCGCGAGGGCAGCGTGGCATGTAAATGATTGCGCACATGACATGCATATCATGATTTCAGTTATGTTTGTCACACAGAAATGTCTCGTCTTACTAGTTTAGATATGTATCCATTCATTGAAACGGCCGCGAGCGCCCCGGGACCTTTGAATGTAAATCATGCTGTACATGACATGCGTGTCATGATTTGCATTTCAGGACCTGTCATTATGTTTGTCATACACTCTTGTCACGCCATAGCAATTTTGATATATACCACATTAACGAGACGGCCGCAAGAGCCCCAAGACCCTGGCATGTAAATCATGCTGTTCATGACATGCGTCATGATTTTCAAGTTATGACTTGTCAATTATGTTTGTATACGGTCATGTTGTGTCATACCAATTTTGGTACACATTCCATTAACGAAACGGTCAGGAGAGCACAAAGTCGTAGGCGGCTAGATAGATAGATAGATAGATAGATAGATAGATAGATAGATAGATAGATAGATAGATAGATAGATAGATAGATAGATAGATAGATAGATAGATAGATAGATAGATAGATAGACAGACAGACAGACAGACAGACAGATAGATAGATAGATAGATAGATAGATAGATAGATAGATAGATAGATAGATAGATAGATAGATAGATAGATAGATAGATAGATAGATAGATAGATAGATAGATAGATAGATAGATAGATAGATAGATAGATAGATAGATAGATAGATAGATAGATAGATAGATAGATAGATACGCTCAAAGTCGCAGAAGCTCGTTAAGAAATGCTTCGCATTTTTAAACCGACGCAAAGAATAAGAATCAGGATCCCAAAAGTAGTCGCACCCAAGCATTCTGCGTGGTAATCAGGTATTCTAACACAGTCGCACGCCAGGTCTATAAATTGGTTTGGAAAAACAGCCTATGCAGGCGTAATCGCGGTGCAACGTCAATTGTGTTTGTGGTGCTAGCTATCTGATTTTAGAAGAAAGCAATAAACACTACATGTGTACTCCTACGGTAAAGGAAGGAAAGGAGATGACTCTTAAGGGCTCGTTTTCTTTGTTAGACACAATATTAAAAACTAACAGACAATAACGCCAAGGAAAGTATAGGGGGTGTTATCTGTAGTATTTAGAATATAAATGTGAAGAAAGTAAAGTAGACGAAAAGATAACTTGCCTTGGCGTTATTGTTTGTTAGTTATTAATACTACGGTAAAGGCGTCATATCAGATTGACGTCTGTGGTTCCAGTGTTGCAGACTAATAAACATTACATTTGTATTCCTATGATTCTGCAATCTATATTGAAGCATTACTCGACCCCGCTGAAATACATTAACGAAAGTTACGTGTGCTATTCACAATACTGCTCCACAAAATGCACTTAGCTTCGATAAGATTGGCGTGTGTACTCTAACGTCAGGGCGGGCCTTACGTCGCACCATAAGTTACCCTCTAAACGCCAGTGTTGTGGACGTGCCTGGTAAGGCCACGATATGCACATAGCTACTACACTTAGAAAAACACGTCGATCCACCTCGTGACGCTTGGCTCAAAGCCATAAAGTAGAGCATAGTAGTACTGGCTCACTGCTTCGCATAAGACCGATTTCCAGAACACGTGGGATCTGCCGCATTTTTTGGTATATGTGACGATAGAAGTAGCTTTTATCTCGCAAACACGGTGCCGACAGCGAGAAGCCGCGTGTCAAGGAAACAAGCGTCGCTGCCTCGACTACAGATTTCATGTAAAACAGCGCCCACGCAATGGCTGCGGCGTCATAAAAAATACGCTGATCGATATCATATAGGCGTGCCTTATCCTGGATTGACTGTTGACGCAGTACGTGAACGCACGATGCGTTTACGACTTCGGCACAATCTGATCAGCGGCTCGACTGCTTCTTGCGATGTGACACTCTAACTGCTCTAACCACGGCTTCCAGATGAGCCCAAATAGCCTAGCCAAAGGAAGTTCACATTGCATTATGTGTTGTCCTATCGAGTGTACTTTGGAACCTGCAAACAGCGTAGCGCAAGAACCAGTCTGATAGGGCGAAGGGAAACGAATGCGCCGAGGTGAAATATTTTAATCGGTTGTGCGCCTCACAAATGTACGACGTATAAAAAGAAGGGGTGACGACGTATGTACACAAGCCAGAACAAAAACTTTCGCATAGTATGCTCGTAGTATGCTCGTAGGTCGCAGGCGCAAAAACAGCCAGCGCCCCAGGCTGATTCGGGTTCGTACTGCTTATTTCTTAATCGAACGTATCTGGGTGCGCTACTGCGAAAACAAAACTAAAACCACCAATCCCGGAATATTTCGCTGCAGCAGCTGGTCTAACCTTTCTTCTTCACCGCCTACGGAGAAGCAACTCGTGACGACGTTTCCGTCTAAAATGCTTCTTCTATCATGGGACACTACGCACCCATGCATTCGGTAGTGCATAGCGATTTGTTCGCGCGGTTAAAATGTCTTGATATCGCTCTGTAGTAGTACGAGAAGGCCATCTGAAGCTAGCACTAAACGCAACCGTTCAATAATAAAAAAAAATTGCACATCCTTTAACACTAGAAACCTAAAGCCAGCTGCACAATTGGTAATCAAAAATAACGATGCACTAAGTTGAGCTCTACAATCGGCAGCAGACTTCCTGTGAACATCACATCAGCGCTTCGCACGCTGTCCGGTTTCCATTTCAAGAGTCTACTCTGCTGTAGCATGCTTTCTAGGCATACAGGCCAATAGGCTTTATCCCGGACAAGTGCCTTCCATTGCCGTCTTCTCCGCCACCGACTACCGCCCGCAAACTGGCCGCTCGTTGTACGTCATAAAAGCCTCTCTCCCGGAGTCACGCGTCGCGCATACCCGCGTACCCCGGCCGTGGCATGCGCATATGTTCGACATGGGCTTGGAGGTGAAGCTTTCATCTCGTACATGAGACACATATCATGTTGCTAATGTCACGATCACTACGTCGTGTTCTTCCTACACTCACACCCACGTATGCCAACTTTGGAACACTCCAAAGTTAAATAAACAACCTCGACAGCTCACAGATATACACGGCTGGTAGGGAGATAACTAGATATATACGGCTAACCTACTAAAAAAAAAACACTGTGGTCCTTTGTTCATGAAACGTTTGATCTGCGCTTAGAACAACATGTTAACCATTTTAGGCGTTTTTTGTTTCGAAATGGGTCAAATCCATCCAAAGAGAATTGAGAAAACAGCAAAAATTTGCTATGCAAACTAAATCCGACGCTGTCAAAGCTATTCTATGATATGTGTTACATGTCGGCTAGGGGAAGTTTCTGGCCACAATCAATTAAAAAATATGCAGCGGATTTCACCATTATTAGCATGATAACTTTGGATTTGGCTCATTTCGAATTGAGATATGGAATTCATTGCGGTATTCTTGAAAAAAACTTTATTGAAATTCGGGCAGTGGCACATTCTTGCTTCGTCGGCGTCGACATTGCTTTTGTTCACGATGTCGTCGACGTCTCGGGACCGATCTCTCGCCGATCTCTTCACTTCGACCAGAATCCATGATTATCCAGCTCCGAAAGGGAAAAAAAAAACTTGCACAAACACCCAGAAAACAGGCAGAGTAGTCAGGCTAGGCGGAAAATCACACGGAGGCTTCCACGTTCGCCGAATCACGTGATCGCCGAAGCGCTCTACTATCGGCATACTGGATTTGACTCATTTCGATCCATCCATCTGGCTCAATTTCGTTTTGAAACGGGATCTGTGAGCACACGTAGCTGTTGGTATTTGACTGATTTCGTTCCGATCTCTCTTTTAGAGGAACGTTGAGAGAATGTACTTGCCAATGAAGCAATATTCGAGCTAGTTTCGGTTTCTGGATTTAGCCCATTTAGAAAAAAAAACGCCACATTTCGAGCGCGCTATTCCCTACTACTGGAAGGCTGTGTTAGCTCTCCATCATGCAACCAACCATATTGTGCAGAGTCAGTGCAGGTGCAGCCAACAGCTCGATGATTCCCGGGTAAAGCTCTTTCGTTTTAACAACAGAAAAAGCAAAACCATGATGCGCCCAGCACAGAACAAGCACAGACCTACATTTGCTGATTTTGCATTTAGGATGTCAGTCTGCTTCTATCCAAAATTATGACACTGAAATCTTCGCATATCGAACTTTGGCTCGTCCACTAAGTGCCATTCCAATGCGATGGAAGACGTACGAACGCTGGGCGTTTTTCTCGATTGATGGTGCAAGAAACTGGAAGCGAAGAAAGTCACCGGAACTTTCCGCAGTCACGCGGGGGCCACTCCTCTCACCTCACTTGGATTTCGCGACCGTCGACTCGCACGTTGTGCGGTGCCTTGCATAGCGATTGGAGTTACGGCTTGAAGAACACGGAATTGTCGGATTCTAATACTGTAAGGCAAACGGTACAGTAGTACTTGCAGCACAAAGAAAACTTCATGCATTTACAGCAATTTGTCCTACGCTAATGGCGGATAGGCATTCTCGTTGTGTTGACTATGGCCGGACTGGAAAGGAGACGCGACACGTGCGTCAAGTCCTCCCTCCAGTTGGGCCATGTGGTAAGCGCAGACATTCTTAGGCATTTAAACTCCCCAGAGTCGAAGTTACCGCAGCTTCACACGAGTAAGGGTTCAGCCCCACCAGAACGATTGATTTCATTAACCTTTAATTTTAATAAAGCGAGTAAACCTATTCGCACAACGCGCTACATTATTTTATTGAACATTAGTACAACTACCTGCACGTAGGTCTCTACCTGTTGAAAAGGTTGATTTTTTTTTTCGATGTTGTTCGTAACGACTTGCTGATACGTCGCTATTGTTCTCTACTAGTGCTCCAAAGGGAATCCCGCTCAAAGATTGCTGTTCAAAAACACAAACTTAATGTCACGCACGCTTTCTACGTTGGTCTCGTTTCTGTGAACTATGAATGCGCTGCTTTTGTTGTGACGATAATACCAGCATTTATCTCGGAAGCAGGATACAGACAGCGATGAGCCGCTCTGGCACAAGACTACGGTTGTTGACGGAAATTGGCACCCGCGTACTATCAATGCCGTCATAAATATTGCGCAGTTCGATATGATGCATTCTTGCCTTATTTTCGCCAAACTGCTAACGCAATACGGATCACATTTGTTCCCCTATTAACATGGAGGCCGCTATGTTTGAGGGGCGGCTGCACTCTTGAGGCATAACTGCTGCGCCAGAAAATTTTCTTGAACCTCATGTTAGGCCGTCCCTATTGTGGAGCGTAACGAGACGGTAGATTGGCACCAGTACTGCGATTGCAGCCAGAGATACGAGGTTTGCCAGGTAATGCTCTATCGCTTCACCAAGATAAGTGGCTCAAGATTGGCAACTACTTGTTTATTGTATATTACGATAATAACTCTATATTACGATAATAAATAATATTGTACATTACGACAAGAACTGTATATTACGATAATAAATAAAAGGCACTAAAGATTATTTTAGCATAATGATGGCGCTTAGAACGCGTTCTTACCTATCCGCGATGCGCAGCGCCTATAGGGGCGCCACTGAAAGCCGCGTAGCGGCGGCCGTTGGAACCGCTCGCGGGTCGCGTAGCAGACGCCTCATTTGCGCGCGTGCGATTCGCCAGTTGTGCGCGTCCCAGATAATTACTTTTGCGGCAACAGTGTGCGCAAAAGAGCCGCACTTTATAATAGTGGACATGTGTCCGATGTCACAGCTGTGTGGGACGATAATGTCCCCATACGCGACAAGTGTTTGTCACAGACAATCGACAACAAGCTTCTCCTACGAAGTGGAGCTCATCGTAAGTACACCGCTTTCTTTATAACGTCCCGATCACTAACGCCCGCATGCGTTGACGCGTGAACCATTGTTTTTCCTCGACACAGTAGCTTCGTTTACGTGCCATGTGCTGTTATAATAGATTTTGAGGGAGCGCTGTCGCACCGGCGTATAGATTTCACAAGGTCGGCCACGTGAAGGGTCATCGTTGGTAAAACTTTGACACCAGCACGATAAACTTGTGAAAAAACGCCAGGCCTGCGCTGAAACCGCAGCACAGTCACAGCGAAAGCTGGAAGAGCGGCGTTTCTAGAGCCCGTTAAGCTCTCTTGGGGCTACAATACAAGTACACTAGAAAGGTACCCACTACGCCATAAATCACAATTTTTGTGAAGTTGGGAAGCACCTACTAAGCCATTATTCGTCATTCTGCGGAGAAGCGAGGCACCAGCTACACGTCTGTAAGGCATTATGTGCACTTTGTTGACGCGACGACTGATGACGATGAAGAATTATGGCTCAGCCCTTTGTAATGGGTTGGAATCTTTAAACGGCCCACCAGTTACGTAATTTGCATTGGGTGACGCCCGGTCACTATTTCCCTCTCCCGTCATGCTGTATAACATACGTTGACGTGGGAGAGAGACGGGGGGGGGGGGCGAAGAACTTTACTGAGACCCCGAGGAAATGGATCATGCGCTTATGGGCTTCCTTGGCAACCAATACAAGTGCACTTGCGAGAAACCCACTACGCTATAAATCAGTGTAATTTTACTGAGACCCAGAGGAAGTGGATCATGCGCTTATGGGCTTCCTTGGCAACCAATACAAGTGCACTTGTGAGGAACCCACTACGCTATAAATCATTGTAATTTTTGAGAAGTAGGGCAGCAGGCACTGTGCCATTTTTCGTCATTCTACGGAGAGCGTTGGTACCTGCTAAACGCATGTAAGGCATTATGCGCACTTTGTTGATGCTGTGCCTGATGACGATGAAGAATTATGGCAGAGTCCTTTGTAATGGGTTGGAAGCATTCAACAACCTACTCGTTGCGCAATTCGCATTGTGTGACGCCTGGTTACAGAATTCGCGTTGTGCGACGCTTGGTGCTTATTTTACTCTTCTGCCACGCTATATTGCATATGCTAATGTGGTTCCTTCCCGACATGAAGCCTGTATAGGACCATTTTGCAAAGCAGTTTCAAGCACCGGCATGGCTCAGAGGTTGAATACTGGGCTCACACGCAGAGGGCCCAGGTTCGAACCTCGTTCCATCCTGGAATTTTTTTCTTATTTCGTTTTTTTTCTTATTTCGAGCGATACTGGTTACGGACACCGGCGGCGGCGGCGGCGGCGGCGGCAGCGGCGGCGGCGGCGGACAACTACGGCGCCAAAAACGGCCGGTGAAATGATCTCATAACAGCTTTCGCTGTAAAAAATAAACGATAAGCTTGTCATCATCGGTGCAGAAGCGCACAGCGAACATTCTCCACCGATGATCGCATTCCAGTGCCATCAATAGGTAGAATGCAGCCGATTTCGTACAGCACACGTGTGATTCCACGGCGCTTTTTTAAAGGAGCCGTCACCTGTCCTGCATTCTCTCGCATTGCGCTTCGCGCCATTCGTTTTTCAAGTGAGCCAAGGTATCGCGTCTTATCAGTAATAACAACCTCATGTGAATTGTAGTGTCTACAATGCAGGCGAGGCGACCAAGTGTAAACGTAGTAGCGTTCGCTGAAAACGTAGCGACAAAAAAGAAGAAATAAAAACTCGGTAATCGTTCTAACACTGCCGTAAACAAAGCGCGATTGCTTAGCTTCTACGTCGTACAGCCGCAATCCACCGCCGCCGTCGCTTTCGCTCATGAAATAGCACCGGAAACCTGTAGATGTGCGTTCCTGGCGATTTTTTGTGTGTGTTTGAGCAGCCGACAACGCAACAGGTATTTTTCGACATCGCTGAGGCCCGCCAGAATCGTTAAATCACGATGAAAAACACATCCATCCGTGCATTCGCGTATAGACGCTCGCGGGAACACTGCTCGCCGGGCCCCGCGAGCGCTTCCGAGCCATGGCGGCAGATGGCATCGTCGGCGCTTTGCGCATCGCCTATTCGCCGCGAGATCGGGCTATAGGTGGCAGCACCGTCGCCGCGCCAGTGTGGATAGGCGGTTGTCGGCGCGTATACAAACGTGCACAACAGCGCTTCGTTGTGAGCGATTTGACCCGATTTCCGGCAAACAAAATGCGTTGACTGCAGCTTTCTGGTAATAGGTGCGCTCTTCATTCCCGAATTAATGCACGATGCGCGCCGAACGCAACTATTACTTGTGACAGAAGCGCCTGCCAACGAACTGGTTGCTCGCCTTCGGCGACAGTCAGCGTTTTCTTGTTGTTTTATTTGTACATGTTTAGCTTGTGTTCCACCTACTACGCACTGCTGTATAGCGCGACTGAATTAACTATTTACTTCTTGTTCACCTGGCTGCCCCTCAACAAAAAGAAAGCCCGTATTCCTGCACGATGAGTTAAAATAGCACTTTGTGCACTGCGTGCTCAAATATTCATTCGCATTTCTCATTCAGTTCTCCATGAAATGTAGGACAGTTGATAGCTTTACTGAGGAAAGCTACGTGGCTGACAGCGCTTTAGCGCTACGGAGACGTTTAACACGCACACGCTTGCTTTTATTCCAGTAACAGTACACAAAGGTAACTGTACAGCACGGAAATTTCTTCGATTGATTACTTGCACGACAGTAATGGAACAAAGGCCCGGTTATTTCACGGGACCAAAGTACGTTTTTTTCATAGATTAATGTCCGCTGCCTTCTGTCAATCTAAACAATGCAACACAAACGCTCAAGATAATGTAAAGAAAAAAAAGATGTGGCTTTGCGTGAAATTACTACGACATAAGTGCAAAGTACGCCGTTTGTATTAAATTTGACATCAGGGCTCTTTAACGCGCACCTTAATCTAAGTACACGGGTGTTTTTGTATAAATTTCGCCACAAGTAAAAGTTGCGCAAGGCAACTCACTTTTGCGATTTCCGTGTCACTTACTTTCTGTTCTTTTTAGGGGACAATTTAAGTACCGAAGTGTCAGACGTGACTTGACAGAAATATTTTTCTCTAGTGAGACCAGGACAGCACACAACTAAAGCTCGTCGCGTAACGTATAAACAACAGTCCCGAACTTATACACCTAGCCACAACGCGCAAATACATGCGAGCCTTCTTTTTACCACCGAGCCGCTAAAAGGCTATGTACACATGAGATTCAATACTTCTCATCTTTAGGGCAACGCCAAGTGCACCTTGCAATGCGCTTGAACCACAGAGCGGCACCTACACTGACATGCCTCTCGTGAACGGAGGGTACGACGACCACACACATCACCCTCGACAAGTGCACTCACCGATCTTATTACAGTCCATATAAAGCCGATCAAGGCCAAATGCTTCTTTACATAGTGTTAGGCATACGTACGAGCGGTTAAAGTTGCACTAACGCAACGGAATAAACCGCCTTTTGAGGATCTGCATGACGTACGCGCACATGCAAACACAACGTGGCTAGCAGACGACGCATGGAGCAATCCACACTAGGCGCGGTTTAGCCAGAAGCCGCCAGGCGGCGACTCCGCTCGATCTCGCGGCCAATAGGAAAGCTGATGAGCCGCCTTCCTATTTGATGGGCAGACTTGGTAACGTTGGACTCTTCACGCGACAAATCGCACGGGACAGTTGACGCTAATTAGTTGACGCTAAGCACGAACAAAGATAAAGGGAAACTAAAAGCATAATGAACCATGCAATTATGAAACACAAGGAGCTTGGAGATTAAATATGAGATGATGTGCCCAACTTGCAAATAACTGCGTCACCGTAAGCATTTGAGAATGCGGCTGTGTGCTGGAAATTGGAGAAAGCGGAAGTTAGAAACGAGGATTAAGAAAGTTGCACGTAGAATTTGCTCTTCGATTAGTCTAAATAACGCGCAAGCGCTTGTTAATAATCTCCTGCTGTGTGTGCGCCCTTACGTATAATTGCGAGAAACACTGCCGAAATAGCCGTGAAACGCAGAAAGGCTCTTGCGACTGCAGCGGGTTAGGTGAGCATGAATGCCCAATAATAACCAGACAGTGCGCTTTTCATTCCCGATGGTGTCCTGTACTACGCGCTTGTCCTTCCCGCGCCTCTTCTACGTTATGACCTTCCCTAGAACGTACTTGTCGGGTGGTATCGGCGCGGCGTCTTTCATGTTATTTCTTACGTTCATTAGCGTCTTGCTGTGATTATACCAGCTCGAAGCGGCTTCAGGTTATCACTATAGTTTTTTTAGATGCGAAGCATTTTATAAGCGAGCTTGATCCGGTGGCATCCGCCCTCCACTACGCACGTGCCTACTCTCTCTCCCACTCTCCTCTTTTACGTAGGTATTGATTCGCCTTCTTTCCTCTCTTCCCTCGCGCTGCAGCCGCTACAGCCGCGCACTCTCCTCCTTTGCGCAGGCGTTTACGCAGGCGTTCGGTCGCCTTCTCTCCTCTCCTCCCCCGCGCTGCAGCCTGTAAACACACTGATTCCTCTCCCTCCCCCATTTCATATAAGCGCGCGCGCTCGGTCGCCTTCCGCCATTTTCGCTTCGCTCCCGTTCAGATGAGTTGTAACGTCAACGTCGGCGCCAGTTCCAGCAACACTCCAACCTCTGCCGATATCGAGATCGTGGCGGAGCAGGAGCAGCACAGAGCTCCCTGCGTAATGATAACACAAACACTAAACACAAACCGCACACACTAACGGAAACGCCGAGTGAACGTAAACGGGAACTTGGTGGGCACCCCGAATGCTGCTTCGCATCCCCTCATGGTTCCCTTTAGTGGGAGATGGGGTAATTGTATTTCTCTAGGACACGTTTATTTGGTTCATGACTTCAGCAAGCGAGGATGTTTAGCGCAGTGACCAACGCACTCGCCTTCTGTGCATGGGGTCGCGTGGGCTCAATGTTCCCCACCACTGGTGTAGCAATTGCAAGAGGTGGGATTGAAGGGGTTGAACGCTCCGCCCCCCTACCCATATTGTCTTTTTGCAATTTTGCATGTGCATATATGCACGATACATACAGACGCACGCACAAACATATATCAAATATGGTTATCGACCACCTCCACCACCACACCAGAAAACATTTCTGGCTAGGCCCCTGCTCCCCAACATCAACGGTATAAATTCGTAAGCGTTTCTATGCCGATGCAATGCTCACTCAACGAGGTAACGGCGTGTCTCTTTGTGATAAGTGAAGTGCGTGTTTTGTGAAGTGCGCGAGTGCAACCAGTGTGCGGTTTGAAAAGTGCGCGAGTGCACCGGCGCAAGAAAGACGATGACGACGACCGATTGTGTGGTCGCGTGCTTTCGCGGTGTATACGGCGTGGAAGACGATGGGCATACGGGGTGCGTGAAGTTCCGACCAATGAGAGGCCCCCACGCTTGTCTGGAAGAAGCCGGAAGGAAGAGCGGGCACACGTGGCCGAGACACGGCGGAGGCAAGCAGGCTACCAGGGAGCGGGTGTGGCGGCTGAGTTCCAGAGGCAAGGCCGCTGCGGGCTCCCACCTAGCTGCGTACCGAGCGTCATCCATCGTCTGGCGTTGGCCACGCTTCTCATCGTCTGGCGTTGGTCAGGCTCGTCCTGTCTCCGGTTCGACGTCCCAGCGTCGGAGGACGAACGCTGAAAGGGCGCTGACCTTGGTTCTCCCTACGCTATCTTCGATCCGATCGCCACATCAACCCTCGCCATCCACACGAGTGACGCTCCTTAACGGTGACAGTCGCTTCTTGTTTATGCTGAACTAATGCGCCCTTAGCTTTTCGCGGTTGTTTTGCTAGTCTGGTTAATTTCTCCTCGCATTTGCATGCTTTGTTTGTTTTTCCTCCTATCTCTTTCGCGTTGTCTCGTTCATTAAAATAAATTCAGTTGTTTTTTTTTCCTGTGCACAAACGGTCTCGAGTGCACTTTCTCGATGTCGGTTTTGTCGTCGGTTTTCATTCACACGAACCTGCACGTGAACTTATTGGTTGACTAGCCTCGTGACACTCTTCATCCCTCGGCCAAGTTAGACGAAGCATTATACTGAAACAAATGTCTAAAACAAAAATAAACTTTTCTTGTGGTGCTCTGTTTTGAACCAAGAACACTGCGCTAAGAAGCTGAGTATCTTACCAAAAAGGCTAAGCACCATTTTTAAGGCGGAAGCCTTATACGTCTATGCTTGAAGGTTGCGTGAAGAAAGCGAATGATCAAAAAAAAAAAAGAAGTGAGCACGTCAGCTACGTGTATACTTTCTGTTATGGCGACATAGACTTGCCCTTAGGGCATAATATTTTTTGTGTATATGTGTGTTAGATGTGCACCGTAAGGAGGGTGTTTTCCTAACGGTGCACATCTCGCCGCCGTTAGGACAACACCGTCCTATCTGTCGAGAGTGTCCATTTCAGTCGAGAGTGTCAGTCGAGTGTGTCCATTTTATCAGTCGAGAGTGTCCATTTTATTGCTATCGCAATAGAAAACTACCTTACCCAATGAGCACAATGTCACCCATCACGACACCGTAAACGTTCTAGATGATACTGTGCTACAAGAAGCGCTCGTCCATTGAATATATGTTCAAAGGCTAACACATTTGAGCACACCTTGTAAGCCTTTGGCGCATCTTTTTGTAAACTTCTATAATTTAAACACAGGTAGTTAAGGCAAAACAGTTCTTCGTCAGTTTGTAAACTGCCCCTTAAGGCACAACTAAATGTCGGAAAGACTGTTAATTGCCTGTGCTGCCGTGATGTTCGTCTTGTAATGTAATTAATAATTTCAGCCCATTCACATGCAAACCATGATATGATTATGAGTCATACAGTAGTAGGCAACTTTAGATTTATTCTGACTGCCTGGGGTTAAAAGAAACACGGTTGTAGCCTTGAAGAAAACAACACTGCTTGTCGAAACATTTGCTCCAGCGACACCTCCTGTTCACAAATTTTTCATATTTTCAAGCTTGCACCTTTCCCTGAACATCAGACACAAATCTAAGCACACGAGTGCCCTTGCATTTCGCCGCCATGGAAATGTGGCTGCCGTGACTGGGAATAGAACCTACGTCGTTGAGGTCAGCAGTGCCCCATAATGCAACTCATGCATGGCACTAGTGTTCACTTTCAACGTTATTGTCATGTAGATTGCATGAAACAGTAAACAGCTAATCCTTGTGGACGATAATGAGCAGCCCTTCATTATATACCCGGCAAACCATTCACAAATACAGCATTTCAAGCGTGAGGTTTAAGATGGCATGTTGCAGCAGACGTTCGCATGTTCCATCGTACTTGCAGAGTTGACATTCGGAGGTAGTCATACTGTCGTGGCATGGCAGTCCTGGAAAAACAGGTTACGACACAACCAGATATTGATGAGCATAGTGAGTGAATATGAAATTTTGCAAAAGTAAACATATAATCAATGTTAACGAGTAAGCAGCAATTTGTTTACATATATGTAAACGCACCTCATGACGCACGTTTTATCACGGCGGGTAGTTTCTTCACAAGGTGTATCATGTAGCACGTGTCTTGCCCATTGCACACAGCTGTTTCCTTGTCACTTAGGCCAGGAAGGTATGGCACAAAAAATTCCACAGCATATCCACGGGGTGAATGATGATGAGTGGGGCGAAGCTCTCGTACGGTAGGATCTTGGCGGCGGCGTCGCGCAGCTTCACGCCCAGTACATCATCAACGACGTGAGATCGGGCCGGTTTATACTAAAGGGTCGATGAGAGTCATGGCGACTTGCAGCTCACTTTAATTTTACATGTACTCTGTGAATTTTTATTGTTTAATCACGCACAAGAGAAATCTCACCAGGCACTACCTTGAGGTAAACAATGGCTGCTAATGGGGAATGAGAGACAGAAGAAGTCGGCTTTTAGCTAACACTTACACTTCTACTTCTACTAACGTTTCCTACTGGAACATGCCAATGGCTGCTAATGGGGAATGAGAGACAGAAGCAGTCGGCTTTTAGTTAACGCGCACGCTGCGAATTTTTTATTGTTCAACAACGCACAGGAGAAATCTCCCACCGGCACCACCTTGGAAGTCAAGATCTGGTACTAGCGTTAAGACTGGTTACGCACTACATACAGGGGACGAACGGGTGCCGCTATAAGGAGCTTCGCCCCTAAAAATAATATTTATGGTGAAAGTGATTGTTTCTTTATTACAGTGCAACGAAACTACATTCGTTATTATGTGAAACTTTTGTTGCACTAAATATGTTGTAAAAGCAACCTAAACTGATAACGCGGAGAAATGAGACCTCTCACCTTTCTTCTCAAATGCGACTGCGGTAAACTGCATCTCGTATGTTTTTTGCACTGATATACGGGCTAGTTATGAAGATACATGCGGGGCGTTAGTAATGCATTTGTCTTCTTTCAACGCAGCGATCTGCTTTGTGTTAATAAACGATAAACTTCTGGAATGCACTTCCATTGACTCACAAACTTGCTCCCACGTGAAGCCATGCCGCAAGGAACGCGCGTTTTCTCAGCGACAGAGTATGACATGTTGAAAATTTAATATTGCAGTGCGTCGCCTCCGTGGGACACCCACAGAAAGTCGCTGGTAAAAAATGTCAAGCTATGGGTTTTTACTTACCGGTCCCCATATTATCGGGCTTGAAACGACTGTTCATCTGGTGAAAGCTTCAACGATACCTTCGCTCCCCCGAAGTCAGCTGAATGCGCACAGCGAAAGCGTTTGAACGAGTCAAAACAAACAAAACGAAAGCTAGTGGGTCGGCCGGCAATGACTCGAAATATTTACAGTAAAATGAAACAGCGCGAGACCCGCCCGAATGCACCGTGAACCGTTACGTGCAGTTGCGTCGCCTCGGCCGCCGTATATTGTGAAGTCAAGACAATGATGTGAATAGGTTGCTGACAACTGCGAGTCAGCTGGAACAACAAAAAATTACGCCATCTCCCGCTAAAGGGGACCATGAGGCGATGCGAAGCCGGAGCGCTTGCACGATCGCGTTCCGTTGGCGTTCGCTGGGCATGCTACCGACCTCGCGTCGTGGAACGCGAAGAGGAACACTACGCGCGTCGTGTCTTCCCTCTAGCCTGGCCGTTAATTCTCACAGGGCGTGCGGGGAACCTCGACAGGCGCGCGAGAGAGAGGCAGCGTAGGAGAGGAGAGAGAGGGGAAGGGGACGTGAATGCGCTGGCCCTCATCGCGGCGCAGGAGAGAATTTCGGCATGCCGAGCCCGCATTTGAGAGGAGCCAACCGAGGCAAGCGCTGGACTGAATACGCGCAGCGCCCTGCCATTTGAAGGATAGGATACTGGAGGGGGAGAGTAGCGTATGCGCCGTGAGAGCAGAAGCGAGAAAGCAGGAGAAGAGCAAGCAGATGCTGGTAGAGAAGTTGAGAGGGAGGGAGACGCCTGCTGCCGGCACGAGACGAGCCGAGCATGCGCAGTGGGGGTGCGGACGGCGGCCGACGCCGCAGGTGCAACTGAGAAATGCTCCGCATTTAATATACATAAAACGTCCTCATAGAAATGTCGAAGTCCACAGGGTGTCCCTAACGCATGCTACTAAGAACTAGCATACGCACACTTATCACAATATGTAAGATAGACTTCCATGCCATCCGCCCATTGCGGTTGGAGCCAGCAGCACGTTGATTTCTGGGCAAAATTCTATCTCTTCAGCAATAGTAGGAGCACAAGGTTTATGTATTACTAGTTCGTGTACTAAGAATCCAGACCAAATATATATGCATCGATTTACGAAATCATCGGATGACATCACTGAAAAGCCACTGAGCTGTATTATCAGACTTTGAATATAACATGCCAGAGTCCGGTTTTAGCCTACACTCTAATCACGGTAACGTTTACGACAGCATAAAAAGACATGTAACTTATAATTTATAAGTTACATGGCTGTTACAGCAATTTTATCTTTGTGTGTTCTTCATTTCTGTCTCTCATAAAGGTTACATCGACAGTAGCGTGCCAAGTTAAAAGCTAAAGCACCGCGATGAGCATTGTAACCTTTAGATTGTAGATTATAAAAGCGCAATTACTCATCCGTCAGGGGACCTACACTATGGAGTGGAAGTTTATTGATCAATGGGTCACGTCGCGATCTGTCAGGTTCAAGGCTGGCTTTATCAATTGAACAGCGGATGATGTACACACAGAACGGGTCTTGACAGCAGAAAAGCAAATCACAGAAGCAGCGATTTTACATTGCGGCATACTGAGGCAAGCGATGGCGGGGTATGAATTAAAACTGGAGTTCAATAAGGTGAGCCCGCTTCCAAAACCCGTAATTTATGAAGTGACATAATCTGCACAGACATCGGCAGAAGCACAAGAACGAAAAACTATCGTATGTTGGTCAAATGTTTGTGCCAAACAACCTATTAAGTAGCTCTTATATCTATTTTGCTTTTAAGCCGCAGAAGTAATTAATTTGCCTCCGGGAAGCTTCGCATATGGCGACAAGATAAAGTACTGTGAGCACACGACAACCGACCAAATTAACCTAACGATGCGATCGAAGAACCATCCCGTGGCGCGAGAAAAATATTTTCCAAGACACGCAATACAATTTATTCGAATTTCGCTGTCGTGTTGTCTAGTTTTTTTCTTTTTTTTTGCGTTAAAATTAACGGATCGTAAAGTGCAGCAAACGTCACAGGACAACATAGCACCAAACACGCTTAACCGTCATCAATTCGCCAACACGGGAGAAAAAGATGCCGTTGAGTTCACAAAACAGCGTGGGACGGCCGCTCCAGTAGAGAGGCCGCATAGAGATGTATGAGCTCGCGATGAGTCACAAATGTGGCGTCCTCCAGGCGCCGCTTCAACTTCATCGAACCAGGGACGGCGTCATCTCTCCTAGGCTTTGCACAGCTTGAGGTGTATGCCGGGAAGAGCATTCGAATGCGAGGCGGTTGGTGCGGTTGTTGGAGTCGCGTTTGTGCAGTGCTGCTCTTTGTTACATTGATTTAACCAGGTTTTACTCTCCGCGCTTTGTTGACGTGCGTGGTCTAATCATGTGGTGTACGTGAGTGGCGTAACTGGTGATACAGTACTCAAGGACAGTCATTAACGTGCGCGATCCGCCGCAAATCAGCCAAGAGGCATTGCAACGAGCACGTTCAGTGGGCTGCGCGGGCGTTGCGACGAGCTGTATTGCTGATTCTTCGCTTGCCTGAGACTGGCAATTGTCGAGCGGGTTGCATCTGTTGTTACGTTGCCCGAAGACAGTAGTAAATGTGATTTGCAGGTAATTGTGTGATTACTTTCACTAATTTTCCCGCGACAACGTTAGCCACCATAGGCCCAAAGAATCAGTACAGGATACGACCTAC
This sequence comes from Rhipicephalus sanguineus, assembly GCF_013339695.2. NCBI lineage: Eukaryota > Metazoa > Arthropoda > Arachnida > Ixodida > Ixodidae > Rhipicephalus > Rhipicephalus sanguineus. Next base: position 110,671,000 of record NC_051185.1, on the reverse strand, counting down.
AGGCTTTCCAGCAATGCCACAAAAAATTACGCTGCAATTAGGAGATTCAAGTATAACATAGACAAAATTTATGACCGTGTAATATACCAGGCAACCACTCAACGGGTGTCAGTTTCATGTTAAACACAAGTAATCGCCAGATGAAATTATCTAGTGCTCTGCACTTATCATACCGTTGCCTAAGAAAATTGGAGTAGGCGCTTGTGAGGCCCAAGGTATACACTAATCTGAACGAGAATTCGAAACTCGCTGAATCTTTTGAACTATGAGCGCCAATTATATCTCAAGATTAATAATTCTTAGTAAATCTCTTCTAGAGCGCACACTGATACGCATGATAATGTTTGGTCAATTCGTGAGAGATATGACATTCCTTCATGCATTAAGATTGAAATCAAGATTACGTAGAGCGCTGCTGCACCCTGGTTTTTCGCGCTCACACATCTGAGTTGATCATGCATCTTTGAAACGGGCGGCGCAAAAAAAACAAACAAGGACAAAGGAAAGTACGAACCACCACAGAGCGCTTACTTACGAAAAGTACGACACAGTGTGTCGTACTTGTCGTTGTCCTTGTTTTTTTGCGCCGCCCATTTCAAAGATGCACAACCAATTCCAACTTGCCCAGAGATAAGTTCTTCTGCGGAAGTAATCCGCCTAAAGAAGTGTAACACTATGATCGTCATCTTTATGGTTTTTAAACAGCCGATGATATTGGTTATCTGTAATAAGCGCGGGCGTTTCAATATAGGAAAGAGCGCTGTTACTGTAAATATTTTTTATATGACACCACGTGCGATTGACCAAGAGATACGATAGGAAGATCAATTATTACTTTCCTTTGCCATTTTATATCCTGGTATAATTTCTGGCCACCTTGAATATTTCGCAAATTTGCCAACGTTACCAGTACTTTCAGAGGGGCTAGTAAAGGCGAAATCAGTGATAATCACGTGTTTGCTAAATTTCTGCATCTTAGCAAGCGCAACGGAACAAAGACAGGAGAAAAAGACACGTAAACGGGACGGCCGCTAGGTCACAGCCCCCGTCCTGTTTGTTCCGTTGGCTTGCTAAGATGCGCGAGTTCTACACGCACCAACTAGCCCATATTTCTGTGTTGACTAGTTTATTAAACATTCAACATGGGCTCAGAGCGATCAGACTTCTACAAAATGGGATATGTGAGCTGAGAGTTTAGAAAGCCGTACGCGCACGCTGGTACGGCAAATGAAATATAACAAACTGACAAAATAGATTGTAGGAAACGATCTAGATTTGTGTAGGCAAGGCCACCGTTGCTTTGTTGTGTAAGTAAAAGGGCATAAATAACGGTTTCGGTCTCTTGCGCGCGCGTTCTCACTTGAGGTCTAGGTACGGTACACCAATGCC
>NC_051185.1:110631751-110669511 GCF_013339695.2 Rhipicephalus sanguineus | reverse complement strand
CTGGCACCAAATTCGGTATTCAGTTGCGAATGCTCACACGCGTAGTTCGAGGGTCTAAGAAGAAAGAATTTGTCTCTCGCGCAGCGTAGCGCACGAGTTCAGATTTACCGAGGTGGAGCGCGAGCATGCTTGGCGCGCCGTTGGCTTCGCCGATAGTGACGTCATTTGGTCACAGCAGAGTGCGCACGCAGTAGCAGTGTTTCTCCGGTGTTACCACGGAAAGGCCATGTGTAGTTGATTCTCCGGAGGAGTACGCGGGTAACGAGAAACACCGCCGAGAGCAGGAGCGGGAGCGAGCTCGTGGACATCGCGCCAACTCGGTGTCCATGCCAAAAAAAATCGTCCCGCAACGCCGAGTGTAAAGGACAACGACGGGCCGATGCTGCAAATCACGAAGCCGAGCAAACTCGTGTCGCACATTTCAGATTCTCGGGCTAGCCCTCTGTACGAAGTTCAAGTCAAGTTAATTTTAAGCGGAGCTTGTAATTCTGATTCGTGCCGCCGTAGGTTTGGGTGTCCGAAGAAGTGGGTCTTGGGCAAAAAAAAATATATGTGCCACCAAAATTGGTCAAATGCCACGTCTTGCCTCTGGTTCAATAAATTGCAAAAATACTTCACGAACTCTCAGGGCGGTTCATTAACGTCCGCGTCGTTAAATAGCATGCATGGAGGACGTGAAATATTAGAAAGGAGCATAGCGCAATTGGAAAAGGAACAAAAGAAAGACAGAATGAAAGGAGTGCAAGTTTCAGGTCAGTAATGTACTAGACGGGCATCTCTTGCGCCCATGCTTCCGACAGGGGAAGAGCTCTTGAGTTTTTCCCATAACGTAGGGAAAATGAGCTCTTATTGGTGCGACAAATACGCAGAAATCTAACCTTGTGCTCAAGAATATTTTTGTGGTAAAAAGAACGATGAATCTACTTCGAACATGAGGAAGACGACGTCTTTTGCAGCCTATTGAGTGTAATTCATATTCGTTGTACATATACCAACTCTGCACTCGCGTACTTGCTTACTTCTTGCGAAATTTGGCGAAGGTACAGGGTACCGGTGCAGAACGTTGCAGCGGATGTCATCTTATTTTGCCCTCGTCTTCCTTCTGTTACTAGCAGCTCGGTGTCGCTATTCTTAATGAACACACACACACACACACATATATGTATAATATATATATATATATATATATATATAATATATATATATATATATATATATATATATATATATATATATATGGCACCCAAACACACGTGACACATTATTTTTAAATAGTTTAAGACTGCCAAACCGCATGTCAGAGAGAGCTACGATTCACATCAGCAAGGTGATGATCCGGAAGTGATAGCACCACGCTAAGACAATTTAGGCTGTCGTAGTTGTGTTCTACAAATGCTGACGAAAAGTTGTTGTGAAGCCATATATGCATCAAGCCAGACCTAAGCTTCGAAATAATGGGAGTGATCTGGCTCATGCTTATGTTCAGGAATTTCGGTCCAGCGTCTAAATTGGTACAGCATGATTTCATGCTGGGTTGACCAACACAGATGCGAGTCCAGGAAGCAACACAAGCACGTTTTCTATGTCATTTCACGCTCGTGTTCTGCTTTGGTGTTATTGGTACTGTCTTCTTGCTGTTGTAATATTCTATATACATGCAATTCGCACATAACTACACGGATGTTGAATATGTCGCTCTCACGACACCTATTTGTTAATCGCATTCCATTTGTCTCCTGCCGTGTTGTGCGTCGCGTTTAGCCGTACTCTAGGTAGTCATGTAGTACTATCTTTCACGACCACATCTAAAAAAATGAGTGAGATTAGAGTACTTGCCGGATGCAGACCATACACAGGTTACGTCTTTCGCGACGGGACTGGAAATAACATAGTACAACAACAAGGCATCAAGATTACGCGCAAGCCAATACTTTCAATAACAACATACGTTATCCAAGAAACATTAAATAATGTGCTGCTATGAACACTGTACAAAAACGCCACTTTAATGAATGCGTACATTTAGCTCGCACCGTGTACCTTTCTTTGGCGCTACCTCATTTGAACCAACCACAAGAACATTTTAGTACTTGTAAGCCTATTATTTTAAAAGCGTGATGAGAATTACCTGAGCGACTTGGTGCTCTATTTACTTAGGTGTGGTGTCTTCAGTGTATACACATTTTCTATAACTTAATTTTATTTTTTTAATTTCGTCGTGTTTGTGAATGCGATTTTGTATATATATTATTTTCGCTGCTAAAGACACTACTGCTTTTGTTAGGTAGTACGTGCTGTTTTTAAGTAAGTAAGCACTTTTACTGAAAATCTATATTTGCCTTCAGTTATTGTGATTTGATAGCTAACCAACCATACGTGCTTGTCTAACTTCCCCAATGTTTCTTTAGCAAAACAGCAGAACAATGGAAGTCCGAATTGATTCATTGTATTGAATATATTATTTCCATCCAATGTAGTCTGCTTTTAAAGTACGGTTGACCAAATCAGCTGATAGGTATGCGTTGTTCTGGGGTCATATATGAAGGAAGCTATTTTTTTTCCAATAATTGAGAGGAAGTGGTTGCGGCTAAGGATTACGTTTGGCAGTAATGCCTCCTAATTGTTTGAGCATGATCTATTATTGATTGTACACTCGAATTAGAGCATGGGTCAGCATTCATGGAGAACTCGGAGGGAGAAACAACCTACGATGGATGTTAAGAACTTTCTATCAATGTGAGGCGAAATTTTTGTTAGAATCATAGCAATCTGGAATGAAGCTTCAAGCCCACCCGGCGATGTATAGCGCCGTGCAATGAATCTTTCGAATTATGAATCATCTCAAAGAGCCAATTATAATAATTGCTTTTAATAATAATTGTATAATTGCTAGTTTTAGGTCCCGAAACCAGAACTTGGGACATGGTTATGAAGGACGCCGTATGGGAGGGCTCTGGAAGTTTTATTACCTGGGGTACTTACTCGTTCACTTAATGTAACTAAGTACAAGGACCTCTAGCATCTCACCTACGTTAGAAATACCACCGCCACCGCCGGTATTTCATTCCACGGCCTCCAGGACAGGAGTGGAACACCATGATTATAGCCTACACTGGTAGGTAGCTCAAGAAGCCATGGCCTAGCCAATGCAAGCAGCTAAATTGAAATGCATGGCTTCCGCGATTAACTCTGGTGACGTGACGTTGCAGCGTTGCTACGGTTTTCTTGTTCGGCATGTATTCAAAAGAAGGTAATTTTGTCAACGCCATAAACCACGATGTGGTGACTTTATCCCAAGCATCGCTCATAGCATCCCTCCATGCGTTCATAGCTCGCCCTCTGCGTTCCCCGCTCAAAGCATGAGAAATTACGGCCACAATAAAGAGGACACGACGCGCGTCACGTTCCCTTAGAGTTTCTACCCCGGCCATGGTGTGATTCTTCTTAAGTAAGAGTGCGCAACAAAAATAAAGGCACGGATAACAGAGATGAAGGTCAACCAGTCAGCCATCTAGGCACATCAGCAGAACACTCATTTGTAGCAACGCTACTGTTCAACTGATATGGTCGAGAGAACGTGAAGACGATAAAGAGAATGATATGAGAGAAAGAGAACCACAGCGAGCGATAAAGTAACAGAATTAAAAAGAAAGGATGTCATAGTCATGTATAGTACACTATAAAAAGGAGATCGGAAAGTGAAGTGAGGATAAGGAGGAGGAAAGAGGAAAGTAGAAGGCAAAGCATAGCATAGCTATGTATACTCCATCCTAGTAAGGGGTGGGAAAAAACAATGAGGCATCAATTGAAGTGAGGGTGAGGAGAGAGAAAGGCGGAAAGGAAGGCCACAAGCTTAGCCGTTTACACACTCTTAGCAATAAGATTACGTAGCTGTCCAAATTTTTCAAGTGTGCAGAACTATAACAGGCCTGGCTTGTACAATCAAGTTCCCGACACAAGCCTAAGGCATGGCTAGCAGTGCTCAAAACCTGAATAAAAAATGACGAGATGTAGAATAATATAATTTACAAAATAACCAAGAGCAGAAACAGTAATGCACTTAAAATCGCTAAAACCCTTCGGAATATGCGGCTGATTCCAGCTATGCGCAAGAGGAGGTGCCCCGGCCTCGCCACGGGCCCGATTGCTTTTTCGTTTTCCATAAGCCGTTATCCAGCGCTACATTTGAAAATGGGAAACAACTTGATGGAACACGCTGCGGACGACACGTAATCACAGCCGTAACAAGCTAGAAGCAGATAAAGCGCAGAAAAAGTAGTGCGCATATCGCACACCGAGCTTGCGACTCTCCTTAAAAAGACTCAGCTCATGCCTGGGAAACCCAACATGCTTACATAGAACATTGACGTCATACACGATTTCGTAAACAAAGCGGTGGTAACTCTAGGAACGGGAATCACTGGGCACCCGCCCTACGCACTTCGGGTTTCGTTTCGAAGAAGTGGAGCTGCATTTAGCGCAGGATTTAAAACTGCATCAATCGCTATGCAGTGGAGAATTTTTCCTCTTTTTAAATGTAACCATGCTCCACGCGTTCGAAGTAGCTTCTGTTCATCGGCTTCTTTAGTAGAAAAAAAAGGAAATCGCCATTTGTTGCTGTACAAAGCTTTGCCTGGAGCTGCTGCTTCAACGCTGTCTGAGGCGTTCTTTGTTTTTATTTTCTTGTTGTTTTCCAATGGTACGTGTGGCATTTGGCCACATAAAATAAAATACAAGTTGTTATTGTTACTGATTTTCTAAATGTTTAAGCATTGTGTATTCGGTAGGAACGTTTCTAGACAGTAGAAATGACATATTGATTCGTTCGATCATCAAAGACCAACAGCTGCTTCTATTAAGATGAAACACTTGCCTGAGCATATGCTTTAGAAAATCTTCCGTGAACTGGAGGGCGCCCACGCTGAAAACAATAGCATGAACATTACGAATGCAAAATACATACAAAAGTGTGCGTTCAACCAAACGTTTCATCTAACGAAAGCAGTCATTGAAGTAGTAGTAGCTTTACAGTTATCAATATTCCACAAAAGCCATCAATAATGGCTAAGTTACATATAGCTGCACGCTGCAAGACGCAGAATGACTCGCCGTTCAAGTGAAAACAATGGAAACACTGCGTGCCTTTCGTAGCATTTACGGCGAGTGTATTGTGCAAAAGTGTGACGAGCTGTGTCTGAGTGGCGTGGTCTTGTACTTTAGTTATGACATCCGCATTGCTTGCAAAGTTTAGTATTGTTTCTTTTACTGAATGACGTTCACGCATTTAATGTGCAATCATCAGTTGCTAGTGATTGCTCTCCAGTACATGTTTTGCTTCAAGCAACGAATAAGCACTTGTGACATCAATCTGTATTTGTCTTTGGTTATAGTGGTACCCCTATTAGGAGAATATGATTAATTATTTTCTAAGTTTACCCGTGTATTCATAAGAGTAACATGTATATCACAATTTAGCATGCAACAGTCACTGGAATTGGGATTAGCGTAGCCTTTGAAATGTTTGATACCTTGTTTTTGATTGAGATAACTGAGATATTATTCTCCAACCAAAGTTACGAAGACACGTAAAAACCCGACGTTTCGGAACCAGCTCGGTTCCTTCCTCAGGGGGGACTGCGGCGGCTTGGCAGCGGCCTCTTTAAGGCACTCTCGCGGCGGTTAACGACCCCACGCATATCCGAGGAGCGTAGCCCATGCGCATACACCGGGGGGAGAGTTCCGAGTGAACGGTTGATATTTTGAGTGGTCCTCTGTATATGCCACGACTCCAGTAGTAACCTCCTCCTCCACTTGGTTTCACTTTCGAGGATGGCGGTTCCGTTGAAGTCTATTCTGTGGTCAAACGTCTCTGCGTGCTCGGCGACGGCGCTGCGTTCTTTGTTGAGTTTACGGACGTCGTTGACGTGTTGCCTAATCCGTTCGGGGAAGTTTTTGGTCTCGCCGATGTATGACGAGGGGCAGTCGGCACACGGTATTTTGTAAACGACGCCGGGCGCCCTGTCTTTTGTTGGTCGGTCTTTCGGGCGGGGAAGGAAGCGGCCAGCGTGCATGAAGGCACGTGCGCGATGTGCACGCCTTCTTTCCTAAAAATCCGAGCCAACGCCTCGCTGGCTCCCTGGACGTATGGGACCGACACGCGTTTTGGAGAGCTGTTCGTCAATGCTGGCTGGGAGTCGCGTAACCTCTTTTTCTCTGCGCGGCGGGCGACGGATCGAATGAAATTTCTGGGATAACCGTTTTTTTCTGAGGTCCGCAATTACGCGGGCCTCTTCTTTCCGGCGTTCCGTGTCAGTGGAACATATCTTTTTGCTCTCTGAAGTAATGTGGACACAACGGAGGCCTTGTGGGTGGAGGGATGGGACGAATCGTATTGAAGGTACCGGCCGGTGTGCGTCGGCTTCCTGTAAACGGAGAACTCCAAGTCACTGCCCCTTCTTGCCACCTGGACGTCGAGAAAGGGGAGGGTGCGGTCGCGTTCACACTCGACCGTGAACTGTATGGCTGGGTGAACGGAATTAGGTGCAGTCTGAAGTTTTCAATTTCAGATGTCTTCATGACACAAAAGCAATCGTCCACGTAGCGAAGAAAGAGCTTGGGTCGCGGCGAGAAGGAGCCAAGTGCTTCCCTTTCTATATGTTCCATGGTCAGGTTGCCATTGTGACGGAGATGGAGGCTCCCATTGCGGTTCCACTGTTTTGCCTGAAGATTGTTCCTTTGTAGGAAAAATACGTGCTGGACAGGCAGAATTCCAGTAGGCGGCAGAGTTCGTCAACAGTGAGTGGGGTCCTTTGACTCAAGCCATCGTCACCCTCAAGAGCAGCACGGGCACAGGATACAGATAAGGGTACCGGCACATTGGTGAACAAAGATACGACGTCGAACGAGACCAGGCTCTCGTCTTCGTCGATGCTCACCTCTGATGCTAGCTGCACGAAATGGCTGGAGTCGCGGACATGAGTTGGGGTATTCCGGGTGAGAGGGGCGATGATTCGGTGCAGGAAGCTTGAAAGGGCTCGGCATGGAGAGGAAGTGAAGTCGACGATCGGTCGGAGGGGGGCGCCAGGCTTGTGAATTTTGGGTAGTCCGTAGAAACCCGGTGCGGAGCCGTTGCGGCAGATTAGACTTAGGTAGAGTGCTTTTAATTGTGGGTGGTGCTTGAAAATTTCGGAGAGTAGCTTGTTTAGCTGAGTCTGAGTTTGCTTCGTCGGATCCTTTTTTAGCTGCGTATATGCGTCACCCTCTAAAAGGGCCGAAATCTTCCGGTCATAGTCCCGGCTGTCCAGCACCACCGTTGAGTTGCCCTTGTCAGCGGGGAGGATGACAATGCTCTGATCTTGTCGGAGTTCCCGAAGGGCTTTGCTCTCTTCTGCGGTCAAGTTCTTTTTCCCTTGTGACGGCAATTTCGAAAGGATTCCAATTGATTTTAGTCTAATTTCTTCTCTGGCGCTTGGCCTCACACTCTGGACGGCTTCCTCTACAGCCGCGACGACTTTCGATAAACGGGGCGTCGTTGACACGTTATACCCGTGTCCCTTTGCCAGAACAGAAGTTTCCCGATTAGTGAGTGGGCGGGATGACAAATTGGTCACAAACCTGGGATTTGGGTTGCCTTGGGGCGAACCCCGGTCCAACAGGTGAGAAAGTTTCCTATCCTGCGCGGTCCGATGCCTGTCTGCAGACGACGCCGCCACGGAGTCCGCGAATGCGTCGATCGGAGGCATCAATCCAGGAATGCGGTGCTGAAGTTTACGCTTGGCGAAGACAGGTCTAATTCCTTTTTCCGTAGAGAGGCGTTGATTTCGTGCAGGGCGGGCGTTGACCAGCCGTGTTCTGCTCTCATGACGATTTCCATACCTTCGGGGGTCGAGACAGGGCGTTTCAGGCGTAGGCTTTGAGGGACGACTTTCCTATCTTTGCAGGTGCGATTGAAGTCCAGATGAGTTTTGAAGACTGATATTCCCTCCTTGATGCGTATGTAGCGCTTGACTAGCTGCATGGTATCGCGGCCGAAGTCCTGGCTGATTGAATTGAAGGTAAACATTAGACAGAAGTCTGTCTGGTTGGGTAAGTAAACTGAGATAACTGATATTTATTCTCCAACCAAAGTTACGAAGACACGTAAAAACCCGACGTTTCGGAACCAGCTCGGTTCCTTCCTCAGGGGGGACTGCGGCGGCTTGGCAGCGGCCTCTTTAAGGCACTCTCGCGGCGGTTAACGACCCCACGCATTATCGAGGAGCGTAGCCCATGCGCATACACCGGGGGGAGAGTTCCGAGTGAACGGTTGATATTTTGAGTGGTCCTCTGTATATGCCACGACTCCAGTAGTAACCTCCTCCTCCACTTGGTTTCACTTTCGAGGATGGCGGTTCCGTTGAAGTCTATTCTGTGGTCAAACGTCTCTGCGTGCTCGGCGACGGCGCTGCGTTCTTTGTTGAGTTTACGGACGTCGTTGACGTGTTGCCTAATCCGTTCGGGGAAGTTTTTGGTCTCGCCGATGTATGACGAGGGGCAGTCGGCACACGGTATTTTGTAAACGACGCCGGGCGCCCTGTCTTTTGTTGGTCGGTCTTTCGGGCGGGGAAGGAAGCGGCCCAGCGTGCATGAAGGCACGTGCGCGATGTGCACGCCTTCTTTCCTAAAAATCCGAGCCAACGCCTCGCTGGCTCCCTGGACGTATGGGACCGACACGCGTTTTGGAGAGCTGTTCGTCAATGCTGGCTGGGAGTCGCGTAACCTCTTTTTCTCTGCGCGGCGGGCGACGGATCGAATGAAATTTCTGGGATAACCGTTTTTTCTGAGGTCCGCAATTACGCGGGCCTCTTCTTTCCGGCGTTCCGTGTCAGTGGAACATATCTTTTTGGCTCTCTGAAGTAATGTGGACACAACGGAGGCCTTGTGGGTGGAGGGATGGGACGAATCGTATTGAAGGTACCGGCCGGTGTGCGTCGGCTTCCTGTAAACGGAGAACTCCAAGTCACTGCCCCTTCTTGCCACCTGGACGTCGAGAAAGGGGAGGGTGCGGTCGCGTTCACACTCGACCGTGAACTGTATGGCTGGGTGAACGGAATTTAGGTGCAGTCTGAAGTTTTCAATTTCAGATGTCTTCACTGACACAAAAGCAATCGTCCACGTAGCGAAGAAAGAGCTTGGGTCGCGGCGAGAAGGAGCCAAGTGCTTCCCTTTCTATATGTTCCATGGTCAGGTTTGCCATTGTGACGGAGATGGAGGCTCCCATTGCGGTTCCACTGTTTTGCCTGAAGATTGTTCCTTTGTAGGAAAAATACGTGCTGGACAGGCAGAATTCCAGTAGGCGGCAGAGTTCGTCAACAGTGAGTGGGGTCCTTTGACTCAAGCCATCGTCACCCTCAAGAGCAGCACGGGCACAGGATACAGATAAGGGTACCGGCACATTGGTGAACAAAGATACGACGTCGAACGAGACCAGGCTCTCGTCTTCGTCGATGCTCACCTCTGATGCTAGCTGCACGAAATGGCTGGAGTCGCGGACATGAGTTGGGGTATTCCGGGTGAGAGGGGCGATGATTCGGTGCAGGAAGCTTGAAAGGGCTCGGCATGGAGAGGAAGTGAAGTCGACGATCGGTCGGAGGGGGGCGCCAGGCTTGTGAATTTTGGGTAGTCCGTAGAAACCCGGTGCGGAGCCGTTGCGGCAGATTAGACTTAGGTAGAGTGCTTTTAATTGTGGGTGGTGCTTGAAAATTTCGGAGAGTAGCTTGTTTAGCTGAGTCTGAGTTTGCTTCGTCGGATCCTTTTTTTAGCTGCGTATATGCGTCACCCTCTAAAAGGGCCGAAATCTTCCGGTCATAGTCCCGGCTGTCCAGCACCACCGTTGAGTTGCCCTTGTCAGCGGGGAGGATGACAATGCTCTGATCTTGTCGGAGTTCCCGAAGGGCTTTGCTCTCTTCTTGCGGTCAAGTTCTTTTTCCCTTGTGACGGCAATTTCGAAAGGATTCCAATTGATTTTAGTCTAATTTCTTCTCTGGCGCTTGGCCTCACACTCTGGACGGCTTCCTCTACAGCCGCGACGACTTTCGATAAACGGGGCGTCGTTGACACGTTATACCCGTGTCCCTTTGCCAGAACAGAAGTTTCCCGATTAGTGAGTGGGCGGGATGACAAATTGGTCGACAAACCTGGGATTTGGGTTGCCTTGGGGCGAACCCCGGTCCAACAGGTGAGAAAGTTTCCTATCCTGCGCGGTCCGATGCCTGTCTGCAGACGACGCCGCCACGGAGTCCGCGAATGCGTCGATCGGAGGCATCAATCCAGGGATGCGGTGCTGAAGTTTACGCTTGGCGAAGAACAGGTCTAATTCCTTTTTCCGTAGAGAGGCGTTGATTTCGTGCAGGCGGGCGTTGACCAGCCGTTGTTCTGCTCTCATGACGATTTCCATACCTTCGGGGGTCGAGACAGGGCGTTTCAGGCGTAGACTGATATTCCCTTTGAGCGGACGACCCCAGCTGCTTTCCTATCTTTGCAGGTTACGAAGACACGCGATTGAGGGGGGAGTCCAGATGAGTTTTGAAGCGATTCCCTCCAGATCCACTTGTAAACTCGAGGATTTCGGTTCTAAGGCACTCTACTAAACTCCGAGAACGCAGCGACGTCACGCGTTTTACCGATCTGTGAAACCAAGTGGAGGAGGAGGTTACTACTGGAGTCGTGGCATATACAGAGGACCACTCAAAATATCAACCGTTCACTCGGAACTCTCCCCCGGTGTATGGCGCATGGGCTACGCTCCTCGGTAATGCGTGGGGGTCGTTAACCGCCGCGAGAGTGCCTTAAAGAGGCCCTGCCAAGCCGCCGCAGTCCCCCCTGAGGAAGGAACCGAGCTGGTTCCGAAACGTCGGGTTTTTACGTGTCTTCGTAACTTTGGTTGGAGAATAATATCAGTTATCTCAGTTACTTACCCAACCAGACAGACTTCTGTCTAATGTTTACCTTCAATTCAATCAGCCAGGACTTCGGCCGCGATACCATGCAGCTAGTCAAGCGCTACATACGCATCAAGGAGGGAATATCAGTCTTCAAAACTCATCTGGACTTCAATCGCACCTGCAAAGATAGGAAAGTCGTCCCTCAAGCCTACGCCTGAAACGCCCTGTCTCGACCCCCGAAGGTATGGAAATCGTCATGAGAGCAGAACAACGGCTGGTCAACGCCCGCCTGCACGAAATCACGCCTCTCTACGGAAAAAGGAATTAGACCTGTTCTTCGCCAAGCGTAAACTTCAGCACCGCATCCCTGGATTGATGCCTCCGATCGACGCATTCGCGGACTCCGTGGCGGCGTCGTCTGCAGACAGGCATCGGACCGCGCAGGATAGGAAACTTTCTCACCTGTTGGACCGGGGTTCGCCCCAAGGCAACCCAAATCCCAGGTTTGTCACCAATTTGTCATCCCGCCCACTCACTAATCGGGAAACTTCTGTTCTGGCAAAGGGACACGGGTATAACGTGTCAACGACGCCCCGTTTATCGAAAGTCGTCGCGGCTGTAGAGGAAGCCGTCCAGAGTGTGAGGCCAAGCGCCAGAGAAGAAATTAGACTAAAATCAATTGGAATCCTTTCGAAATTGCCGTCACAAGGGAAAAAGAACTTGACCGCAGAAGAGAGCAAAGCCCTTCGGGAACTCCGACAAGATCAGAGCATTGTCATCCTCCCCGCTGACAAGGGCAACTCAACGGTGGTGTTGGACAGCCGGGACTATGACCGGAAGATTTCGGCCCTTTTAGAGGGTGACGCATATACGCAGCTAAAAAAGGATCCGACGAAGCAAACTCAGACTCAGCTAAACAAGCTACTCTCCGAAATTTTCAAGCACCACCCACAATTAAAAGCACTCTACCTAAGTCTAATCTGCCGCAACGGCTCCGCACCGGGTTTCTACGGACTACCCAAAATTCACAAGCCTGGCGCCCCCCTCCGACCGATCGTCGACTTCACTTCCTCTCCATGCCGAGCCCTTTCAAGCTTCCTGCACCGAATCATCGCCCCTCTCACCCGGAATACCCCAACTCATGTCCGCGACTCCAGCCATTTCGTGCAGCTAGCATCAGAGGTGAGCATCGACGAAGACGAGAGCCTGGTCTCGTTCGACGTCGTATCTTTGTTCACCAATGTGCCGGTACCCTTATCTGTATCCTGTGCCCGTGCTGCTCTTGAGGGTGACGATGGCTTGAGTCAAAGGACCCCACTCACTGTTGACGAACTCTGCCGCCTACTGGAATTCTGCCTGTCCAGCACGTATTTTTCCTACAAAGGAACAATCTTCAGGCAAAACAGTGGAACCGCAATGGGAGCCTCCATCTCCGTCACAATGGCAAACCTGACCATGGAACATATAGAAAGGGAAGCACTTGGCTCCTTCTCGCCGCGACCCAAGCTCTTTCTTCGCTACGTGGACGATTGCTTTTGTGTCATGAAGACATCTGAAATTGAAAACTTCAGACTGCACCTAAATTCCGTTCACCCAGCCATACAGTTCACGGTCGAGTGTGAACGCGACCGCACCCTCCCCTTTCTCGACGTCCAGGTGGCAAGAAGGGGCAGTGACTTGGAGTTCTCCGTTTACAGGAAGCCGACGCACACCGGCCGGTACCTTCAATACGATTCGTCCCATCCCTCCACCCACAAGGCCTCCGTTGTGTCCACATTACTTCAGAGAGCCAAAAAGATATGTTCCACTGACACGGAACGCCGGAAAGAAGAGGCCCGCGTAATTGCGGACCTCAGAAAAAACGGTTATCCCAGAAATTTCATTCGATCCGTCGCCCGCCGCGCAGAGAAAAAGAGGTTACGCGACTCCCAGCCAGCATTGACGAACAGCTCTCCAAACGCGTGTCGGTCCCATACGTCCAGGGAGCCAGCGAGGCGTTGGCTCGGATTTTTAGGAAAGAAGGCGTGCACATCGCGCACGTGCCTTCATGCACGCTGGGCCGCTTCCTTCCCCGCCCGAAAGACCGACCAACAAAAGACAGGGCGCCCGGCGTCGTTTACAAAATACCGTGTGCCGACTGCCCCTCGTCATACATCGGCGAGACCAAAAACTTCCCCGAACGGATTAGGCAACACGTCAACGACGTCCGTAAACTCAACAAAGAACGCAGCGCCGTCGCCGAGCACGCAGAGACGTTTGACCACAGAATAGACTTCAACGGAACCGCCATCCTCGAAAGTGAAACCAAGTGGAGGAGGAGGTTACTACTGGAGTCGTGGCATATACAGAGGACCACTCAAAATATCAACCGTTCACTCGGAACTCTCCCCCCGGTGTATGCGCATGGGCTACGCTCCTCGATAATGCGTGGGGTCGTTAACCGCCGCGAGAGTGCCTTAAAGAGGCCGCTGCCAAGCCGCCGCAGTCCCCCCTGAGGAAGGAACCGAGCTGGTTCCGAAACGTCGGGTTTTTACGTGTCTTCGTAACTTTGGTTGGAGAATAAATATCAGTTATCTCAGTTTACTTACCCAACCAGACAGACTTCTGTCTAATGTTTACCTTCAATTCAATCAGCCAGGACTTCGGCCGCGATACCATGCAGCTAGTCAAGCGCTACATACGCATCAAGGAGGGAATATCAGTCTTCAAAACTCATCTGGACTTCAATCGCACCTGCAAAGATAGGAAAGTCGTCCCTCAAAGCCTACGCCTGAAACGCCCTGTCTCGACCCCCGAAGGTATGGAAATCGTCATGAGAGCAGAACAACGGCTGGTCAACGCCCGCCTGCACGAAATCAACGCCTCTCTACGGAAAAAGGAATTAGACCTGTTCTTCGCCAAGCGTAAACTTCAGCACCGCATTCCTGGATTGATGCCTCCGATCGACGCATTCGCGGACTCCGTGGCGGCGTCGTCTGCAGACAGGCATCGGACCGCGCAGGATAGGAAACTTTCTCACCTGTTGGACCGGGGTTCGCCCCAAGGCAACCCAAATCCCAGGTTTGTGACCAATTTGTCATCCCGCCCACTCACTAATCGGGAAACTTCTGTTCTGGCAAAGGGACACGGGTATAACGTGTCAACGACGCCCCGTTTATCGAAAGTCGTCGCGGCTGTAGAGGAAGCCGTCCAGAGTGTGAGGCCAAGCGCCAGAGAAGAAATTAGACTAAAATCAATTGGAATCCTTTCGAAATTGCCGTCACAAGGGAAAAAGAACTTGACCGCAGAAGAGAGCAAAGCCCTTCGGGAACTCCGACAAGATCAGAGCATTGTCATCCTCCCCGCTGACAAGGGCAACTCAACGGTGGTGCTGGACAGCCGGGACTATGACCGGAAGATTTCGGCCCTTTTAGAGGGTGACGCATATACGCAGCTAAAAAAGGATCCGACGAAGCAAACTCAGACTCAGCTAAACAAGCTACTCTCCGAAATTTTCAAGCACCACCCACAATTAAAAGCACTCTACCTAAGTCTAATCTGCCGCAACGGCTCCGCACCGGGTTTCTACGGACTACCCAAAATTCACAAGCCTGGCGCCCCCCTCCGACCGATCGTCGACTTCACTTCCTCTCCATGCCGAGCCCTTTCAAGCTTCCTGCACCGAATCATCGCCCCTCTCACCCGGAATACCCCAACTCATGTCCGCGACTCCAGCCATTTCGTGCAGCTAGCATCAGAGGTGAGCATCGACGAAGACGAGAGCCTGGTCTCGTTCGACGTCGTATCTTTGTTCACCAATGTGCCGGTACCCTTATCTGTATCCTGTGCCCGTGCTGCTCTTGAGGGTGACGATGGCTTGAGTCAAAGGACCCCACTCACTGTTGACGAACTCTGCCGCCTACTGGAATTCTGCCTGTCCAGCACGTATTTTTCCTACAAAGGAACAATCTTCAGGCAAAACAGTGGAACCGCAATGGGAGCCTCCATCTCCGTCACAATGGCAAACCTGACCATGGAACATATAGAAAGGGAAGCACTTGGCTCCTTCTCGCCGCGACCCAAGCTCTTTCTTCGCTACGTGGACGATTGCTTTTGTGTCATGAAGACATCTGAAATTGAAAACTTCAGACTGCACCTAAATTCCGTTCACCCAGCCATACAGTTCACGGTCGAGTGTGAACGCGACCGCACCCTCCCCTTTCTCGACGTCCAGGTGGCAAGAAGGGGCAGTGACTTGGAGTTCTCCGTTTACAGGAAGCCGACGCACACCGGCCGGTACCTTCAATACGATTCGTCCCATCCCTCCACCCACAAGGCCTCCGTTGTGTCCACATTACTTCAGAGAGCCAAAAAGATATGTTCCACTGACACGGAACGCCGGAAAGAAGAGGCCCGCGTAATTGCGGACCTCAGAAAAAACGGTTATCCCAGAAATTTCATTCGATCCGTCGCCCGCCGCGCAGAGAAAAAGAGGTTACGCGACTCCCAGCCAGCATTGACGAACAGCTCTCCAAAACGCGTGTCGGTCCCATACGTCCAGGGAGCCAGCGAGGCGTTGGCTCGGATTTTTAGGAAAGAAGGCGTGCACATCGCGCACGTGCCTTCATGCACGCTGGGCCGCTTCCTTCCCCGCCCGAAAGACCGACCAACAAAAGACAGGGCGCCCGGCGTCGTTTACAAAATACCGTGTGCCGACTGCCCCTCGTCATACATCGGCGAGACCAAAAACTTCCCCGAACGGATTAGGCAACACGTCAACGACGTCCGTAAACTCAACAAAGAACGCAGCGCCGTCGCCGAGCACGCAGAGACGTTTGACCACAGAATAGACTTCAACGGAACCGCCATCCTCGAAAGTGAAACCAAGTGGAGGAGGAGGTTACTACTGGAGTCGTGGCATATACAGAGGACCACTCAAAATATCAACCGTTCACTCGGAACTCTCCCCCCGGTGTATGCGCATGGGCTACGCTCCTCGATAATGCGTGGGGTCGTTAACCGCCGCGAGAGTGCCTTAAAGAGGCCGCTGCCAAGCCGCCGCAGTCCCCCCTGAGGAAGGAACCGAGCTGGTTCCGAAACGTCGGGTTTTTACGTGTCTTCGTAACTTTGGTTGGAGAATAAATATCAGTTATCTCAGTTTACTTACCCAACCAGACAGACTTCTGTCTAATGTTTACCTTCAATTCAATCAGCCAGGACTTCGGCCGCGATACCATGCAGCTAGTCAAGCGCTACATACGCATCAAGGAGGGAATATCAGTCTTCAAAACTCATCTGGACTTCAATCGCACCTGCAAAGATAGGAAAGTCGTCCCTCAAAGCCTACGCCTGAAACGCCCTGTCTCGACCCCCGAAGGTATGGAAATCGTCATGAGAGCAGAACAACGGCTGGTCAACGCCCGCCTGCACGAAATCAACGCCTCTCTACGGAAAAAGGAATTAGACCTGTTCTTCGCCAAGCGTAAACTTCAGCACCGCATTCCTGGATTGATGCCTCCGATCGACGCATTCGCGGACTCCGTGGCGGCGTCGTCTGCAGACAGGCATCGGACCGCGCAGGATAGGAAACTTTCTCACCTGTTGGACCGGGGTTCGCCCCAAGGCAACCCAAATCCCAGGTTTGTGACCAATTTGTCATCCCGCCCACTCACTAATCGGGAAACTTCTGTTCTGGCAAAGGGACACGGGTATAACGTGTCAACGACGCCCCGTTTATCGAAAGTCGTCG
This sequence comes from Rhipicephalus sanguineus, assembly GCF_013339695.2. Lineage (NCBI taxonomy): Eukaryota > Metazoa > Arthropoda > Arachnida > Ixodida > Ixodidae > Rhipicephalus > Rhipicephalus sanguineus. The sequence goes on along the minus strand of NC_051185.1, from coordinate 110,652,861 downwards.
CGGCTGTAGAGGAAGCCGTCCAGAGTGTGAGGCCAAGCGCCAGAGAAGAAATTAGACTAAAATCAATTGGAATCCTTTCGAAATTGCCGTCACAAGGGAAAAAGAACTTGACCGCAGAAGAGAGCAAAGCCCTTCGGGAACTCCGACAAGATCAGAGCATTGTCATCCTCCCCGCTGACAAGGGCAACTCAACGGTGGTGCTGGACAGCCGGGACTATGACCGGAAGATTTCGGCCCTTTTAGAGGGTGACGCATATACGCAGCTAAAAAAGGATCCGACGAAGCAAACTCAGACTCAGCTAAACAAGCTACTCTCCGAAATTTTCAAGCACCACCCACAATTAAAAGCACTCTACCTAAGTCTAATCTGCCGCAACGGCTCCGCACCGGGTTTCTACGGACTACCCAAAATTCACAAGCCTGGCGCCCCCCTCCGACCGATCGTCGACTTCACTTCCTCTCCATGCCGAGCCCTTTCAAGCTTCCTGCACCGAATCATCGCCCCTCTCACCCGGAATACCCCAACTCATGTCCGCGACTCCAGCCATTTCGTGCAGCTAGCATCAGAGGTGAGCATCGACGAAGACGAGAGCCTGGTCTCGTTCGACGTCGTATCTTTGTTCACCAATGTGCCGGTACCCTTATCTGTATCCTGTGCCCGTGCTGCTCTTGAGGGTGACGATGGCTTGAGTCAAAGGACCCCACTCACTGTTGACGAACTCTGCCGCCTACTGGAATTCTGCCTGTCCAGCACGTATTTTTCCTACAAAGGAACAATCTTCAGGCAAAACAGTGGAACCGCAATGGGAGCCTCCATCTCCGTCACAATGGCAAACCTGACCATGGAACATATAGAAAGGGAAGCACTTGGCTCCTTCTCGCCGCGACCCAAGCTCTTTCTTCGCTACGTGGACGATTGCTTTTGTGTCATGAAGACATCTGAAATTGAAAACTTCAGACTGCACCTAAATTCCGTTCACCCAGCCATACAGTTCACGGTCGAGTGTGAACGCGACCGCACCCTCCCCTTTCTCGACGTCCAGGTGGCAAGAAGGGGCAGTGACTTGGAGTTCTCCGTTTACAGGAAGCCGACGCACACCGGCCGGTACCTTCAATACGATTCGTCCCATCCCTCCACCCACAAGGCCTCCGTTGTGTCCACATTACTTCAGAGAGCCAAAAAGATATGTTCCACTGACACGGAACGCCGGAAAGAAGAGGCCCGCGTAATTGCGGACCTCAGAAAAAACGGTTATCCCAGAAATTTCATTCGATCCGTCGCCCGCCGCGCAGAGAAAAAGAGGTTACGCGACTCCCAGCCAGCATTGACGAACAGCTCTCCAAAACGCGTGTCGGTCCCATACGTCCAGGGAGCCAGCGAGGCGTTGGCTCGGATTTTTAGGAAAGAAGGCGTGCACATCGCGCACGTGCCTTCATGCACGCTGGGCCGCTTCCTTCCCCGCCCGAAAGACCGACCAACAAAAGACAGGGCGCCCGGCGTCGTTTACAAAATACCGTGTGCCGACTGCCCCTCGTCATACATCGGCGAGACCAAAAACTTCCCCGAACGGATTAGGCAACACGTCAACGACGTCCGTAAACTCAACAAAGAACGCAGCGCCGTCGCCGAGCACGCAGAGACGTTTGACCACAGAATAGACTTCAACGGAACCGCCATCCTCGAAAGTGAAACCAAGTGGAGGAGGAGGTTACTACTGGAGTCGTGGCATATACAGAGGACCACTCAAAATATCAACCGTTCACTCGGAACTCTCCCCCCGGTGTATGCGCATGGGCTACGCTCCTCGATAATGCGTGGGGTCGTTAACCGCCGCGAGAGTGCCTTAAAGAGGCCGCTGCCAAGCCGCCGCAGTCCCCCCTGAGGAAGGAACCGAGCTGGTTCCGAAACGTCGGGTTTTTACGTGTCTTCGTAACTTTGGTTGGAGAATAAATATCAGTTATCTCAGTTTACTTACCCAACCAGACAGACTTCTGTCTAATGTTTACCTTCAATTCAATCAGCCAGGACTTCGGCCGCGATACCATGCAGCTAGTCAAGCGCTACATACGCATCAAGGAGGGAATATCAGTCTTCAAAACTCATCTGGACTTCAATCGCACCTGCAAAGATAGGAAAGTCGTCCCTCAAAGCCTACGCCTGAAACGCCCTGTCTCGACCCCCGAAGGTATGGAAATCGTCATGAGAGCAGAACAACGGCTGGTCAACGCCCGCCTGCACGAAATCAACGCCTCTCTACGGAAAAAGGAATTAGACCTGTTCTTCGCCAAGCGTAAACTTCAGCACCGCATTCCTGGATTGATGCCTCCGATCGACGCATTCGCGGACTCCGTGGCGGCGTCGTCTGCAGACAGGCATCGGACCGCGCAGGATAGGAAACTTTCTCACCTGTTGGACCGGGGTTCGCCCCAAGGCAACCCAAATCCCAGGTTTGTGACCAATTTGTCATCCCGCCCACTCACTAATCGGGAAACTTCTGTTCTGGCAAAGGGACACGGGTATAACGTGTCAACGACGCCCCGTTTATCGAAAGTCGTCGCGGCTGTAGAGGAAGCCGTCCAGAGTGTGAGGCCAAGCGCCAGAGAAGAAATTAGACTAAAATCAATTGGAATCCTTTCGAAATTGCCGTCACAAGGGAAAAAGAACTTGACCGCAGAAGAGAGCAAAGCCCTTCGGGAACTCCGACAAGATCAGAGCATTGTCATCCTCCCCGCTGACAAGGGCAACTCAACGGTGGTGCTGGACAGCCGGGACTATGACCGGAAGATTTCGGCCCTTTTAGAGGGTGACGCATATACGCAGCTAAAAAAGGATCCGACGAAGCAAACTCAGACTCAGCTAAACAAGCTACTCTCCGAAATTTTCAAGCACCACCCACAATTAAAAGCACTCTACCTAAGTCTAATCTGCCGCAACGGCTCCGCACCGGGTTTCTACGGACTACCCAAAATTCACAAGCCTGGCGCCCCCCTCCGACCGATCGTCGACTTCACTTCCTCTCCATGCCGAGCCCTTTCAAGCTTCCTGCACCGAATCATCGCCCCTCTCACCCGGAATACCCCAACTCATGTCCGCGACTCCAGCCATTTCGTGCAGCTAGCATCAGAGGTGAGCATCGACGAAGACGAGAGCCTGGTCTCGTTCGACGTCGTATCTTTGTTCACCAATGTGCCGGTACCCTTATCTGTATCCTGTGCCCGTGCTGCTCTTGAGGGTGACGATGGCTTGAGTCAAAGGACCCCACTCACTGTTGACGAACTCTGCCGCCTACTGGAATTCTGCCTGTCCAGCACGTATTTTTCCTACAAAGGAACAATCTTCAGGCAAAACAGTGGAACCGCAATGGGAGCCTCCATCTCCGTCACAATGGCAAACCTGACCATGGAACATATAGAAAGGGAAGCACTTGGCTCCTTCTCGCCGCGACCCAAGCTCTTTCTTCGCTACGTGGACGATTGCTTTTGTGTCATGAAGACATCTGAAATTGAAAACTTCAGACTGCACCTAAATTCCGTTCACCCAGCCATACAGTTCACGGTCGAGTGTGAACGCGACCGCACCCTCCCCTTTCTCGACGTCCAGGTGGCAAGAAGGGGCAGTGACTTGGAGTTCTCCGTTTACAGGAAGCCGACGCACACCGGCCGGTACCTTCAATACGATTCGTCCCATCCCTCCACCCACAAGGCCTCCGTTGTGTCCACATTACTTCAGAGAGCCAAAAAGATATGTTCCACTGACACGGAACGCCGGAAAGAAGAGGCCCGCGTAATTGCGGACCTCAGAAAAAACGGTTATCCCAGAAATTTCATTCGATCCGTCGCCCGCCGCGCAGAGAAAAAGAGGTTACGCGACTCCCAGCCAGCATTGACGAACAGCTCTCCAAAACGCGTGTCGGTCCCATACGTCCAGGGAGCCAGCGAGGCGTTGGCTCGGATTTTTAGGAAAGAAGGCGTGCACATCGCGCACGTGCCTTCATGCACGCTGGGCCGCTTCCTTCCCCGCCCGAAAGACCGACCAACAAAAGACAGGGCGCCCGGCGTCGTTTACAAAATACCGTGTGCCGACTGCCCCTCGTCATACATCGGCGAGACCAAAAACTTCCCCGAACGGATTAGGCAACACGTCAACGACGTCCGTAAACTCAACAAAGAACGCAGCGCCGTCGCCGAGCACGCAGAGACGTTTGACCACAGAATAGACTTCAACGGAACCGCCATCCTCGAAAGTGAAACCAAGTGGAGGAGGAGGTTACTACTGGAGTCGTGGCATATACAGAGGACCACTCAAAATATCAACCGTTCACTCGGAACTCTCCCCCCGGTGTATGCGCATGGGCTACGCTCCTCGATAATGCGTGGGGTCGTTAACCGCCGCGAGAGTGCCTTAAAGAGGCCGCTGCCAAGCCGCCGCAGTCCCCCCTGAGGAAGGAACCGAGCTGGTTCCGAAACGTCGGGTTTTTACGTGTCTTCGTAACTTTGGTTGGAGAATAAATATCAGTTATCTCAGGCGTCGCATTTGCTCACGTTTTGCGTGAGCACCAAACGAAACGAATGCACTGAATAAAGAAACAGAAGCAGCGGCATTTGCCCGCTGAGAAGGCCGATCGATACGCAGTGCGAGACAACTTGTCAAATGACATTGAAACGTACACGAATTTAGACCAAAAAAAAAAAAACTGAATCGTCGGGACGGCACATCACAAAATTGCCATGCGCACCGAAGCCGTAATTGTAACGAAATTGTTTTTGAACTGCTCTGATAGCGTCCGCGCAACAGTAGTTGTTTGTGTACTCACAAATTCTCATATTCTGCGGCCTAAAGTTCACAGCGCGGTGCCAAAACGCGCTCGTAGCAAAAGCGAAACCATCAGTACGAGCATACATGCACACGCAATACATGCAGAGGCACCGTCAGTCGTCGCGAACCCATGCAATCGCTAGCTTGAGGCTTCTTTCTGTTATGCTCCGTTTGGTCATACTGTCGGTCTACTCTAACGAGATATTTCACATATTTTGCACTCAGCGAGTGACTACCTTTTATGCAAGAAGCCGGTTCAGGGGTCTCCCACGCGGCGACCTCGTGAAGCGAGTGCTCGGTTTTCTGCCGATAGACCGCGACTGTAGACTATCTTGTGCTTTCTGTTCGTCGAAAACTATTCTTTTGACAGGAAAGAACATATTTCTTTTCGGAAGTGCCTTCAGAAGTGTCCCGGAGGACTTCCGCGAGGTGCTTTTTAGAGCGCCGACAGCAAAACCTATGGGGCGCGCGCCGGCGGCATCCTGCCTAGCACGCAATCGAGGCGCGTCCGATAGAGGGCGACTTCGTAATTCCTCGCCGCCAATACCTTGAAGGCAATTGTGGCATGATCATTTGCCATTGCGCCAAACAGAAGCGTGGAACTCTGTTGATAAACTTGGTATAAGGGAATGTTATTGATCGTATTTTTAAATTAGTTGCAAAAAAATGTTCCTAATGCTGCATTGCGCCGAGCGTACCCCTAAAATACGGTTGAGTGGGTGGGAAATGGTCACAGCAAAAAAAAAAAAAAAAAGCAGATCTCACGCATTGCGGGAGTCGATTTTATGCGAGCCCTATGTCTATATACGTACTGTGTTGCAGAAGCTTTAAAAATTTCCCGGATGTGCTATTTCTGATGAAGAGAACATGAAGCACCGTGCCGATGAAGTTTTAATAAGAGTGCATTATGAAAAAAGAGTGCAGCAGTGCAGAAACCGAACCCCAGCTGTTTACGCGCTGGCCACGCAAAAAACAAACAAAAAACTGTTTGTCGGAACACGGCAAAATATTTGCAAGCGCACTGCAACGTTGGGAACATTAAGGAGAAAAGAAATAGTAAATGAAACAATTAAGTAGTGATGTCAATCATTCTCAATGACCTATTTTCTACGTATCGCAAGATAACACGCACCTTACCTACCGCACGCCGATTCGCCCATGCGTTTGGCTGCTGGCGTTCCAAATCAAGACATAAATACGTCGCCCACAACTACCAATTACCGTACACACACAACTTCTATTACACATAACAACCAGTTGAACAGCAAGCATGGTGTGCAAGCAAGGTATGCGTCAGCGAGCAGTCGAAGGACGCAATCTTGAATGTTCTCGATGCTGTTCGATAACGTTCTCAAGTGCAGAGAACCTGAACACCGACTGCAAAGCTAGCGCAAACAGTCAAGATTCACCAAATGTCGAAGTAAATCGCATCTCGCACAATGTCGGTGCGCTAATGCAACTATGTTTTCAGCTCCGGTCCTAGCGAGCACACCCGGGCGTGACACGAAAAGAGACCGATGAAGCCCGAATGACCAGGATTTGGGGACATACGCACGAGCGCCATCTCTCGTCGGTTATGTCTTTTTGTTCACTAGCTTCTTTCAAGAGGAACGATTTTTATTCGCCTCTTTCCCATTCAGCTATGGCAGGACGCCGTTGGTGCCGCCGATTGATGTGCCACATAAAGATGTCCCCATTTCCTGGGAATGCATGCTCGTTAACCACTCGAAGCCGCACTATGCAAGTGCAGCTGCGAGAACCTGTAAATCTTCACCTGACATCCGACCACCTTCAACGGGATCGAAGTATTTGATAACAGCCGTCCAGCTCTCGATTGCATTGCAGGCGAAGTATATATGCTCGGCGCGATTGCTCACACCGTAGCGTATGCCATACACCAGAATCACTTCCACCGTCAATGGCATGATTCACCTACGTCTGCGTCACACCATCAGCTGACGGGGCACGACACGCACCATTCATAAACCAATACTCATCAATAGCAAGCGAGTCGAGGGTCAATGAGCCAACTCGTCGTTTGTTATACGCATGCGCTGATTGTTCTAGTATTTCTGCACAATGGCCTTTTTGACCTCGACCTTCCATTCAAACACCCCTTCCCCCCCCCCCCCCTCCACCCCTGTGCGCTCTGCAATGTGCACGTGGTGGCTTCACCCCAGGTGTGACTCATGGCTGGGCCCCTATGATATAATGCGCGATCGTACAAACTGATTGTTAGCTACACAATAGTCTTCGAGGTCACGTGTTCTTCCCTCGTGTGCTATATCAGCAGTTCAGAAAAAACTTCTACCAATCGCTAAGTGAGGGTCATATAAACTTCGGTGTCAATATCCTTCAATATTACGAGTATAGTTCGAGTTGAGATGCGCGAGGGAGCATACCTAAGTGCTGAAGACACAAATAGACGTATTGCAAGTACATATTGGGCTGATGTGGAATGACGCTGGTCTTGTTGTTCACTGGTTTCACGTTGTTCTTTCTAATAAAGAGAGAAATTCTAACGGCAACCATGCCCCACAGCTTTTTCTACACGGCTTATTTCGTGATTACGTAAAAAAAAAAGAACGCACACATTGAAGGCAGCACGCCGCTGGTGGTATGTTTTGATAGCGCGATTTCTTCATGAAAACTGCATGTGCCTCTTTAATTAGGCCTTATAGCAAGGTAGCCAGACGTGTTGACAAATATGACCTCGTTAAATGAAGGATCCAATTAACTGCCATATTGCCAAGTTCGAAAATAAATACTTTCATGAACCTTCCCACGGCGAGGTTAACAATCCTAGGCATATATAATCAGTAGACAATTCAACATACCGGCTTTCCAGCCATGTCACAAAAAGAATTCAGGGAATATGATTATGCTCTGACAACGTCCAAGAGCTGCAATTTTGAGATTTAAGTGTAACATGGAGAACAAATCCTGACCATGTAATACACCAGCCAACCACTCAACGGATGTCAGCTTCATGTAACTGAAACACAAAGACTGGCCAGGTGAAATATTATATAAAGCTGTGTACTTATCAAACTGCTGCTTTACGAAACAGCAGTAGGCCCTTGTGAGACAAAAAATATACACTAATCTGAACGAGAATTCGAAATATGCGTAGTCATTCGATCTGTGAGCGCCAATTATATGCCAGGAAAAATAATACTTAGCAAATCTCCTCTAGCAAGCACACTGATACGCATGATATTGTTTGGTCAATTGGTGAGAGATATCACATTCCTTTATTTATTAACACTGAAATCAAGAGTACGTCCTGCACCCCGGTTTTTCACGATGGCACATCTGATTTGATCACCCTGTAGAAGTGTAACCCGTTTTATCGTCATCTTTATGGTTTCTAAACGGCCGATGATATCAGCTATCTGTAATAAGCGCTGGGCGTTTTAATATAGGGAAGAGCGCTGTTACTTAGTAATTATTTTGTAGACGAGACCACGTGCGATTGACCTAAAGATTGGATACGAAATTCGATTAATGCTTTCCTATGTCATTTTAAGGTCTGGATTAATATCGGCCCATCTTAAACATTGCGCAAATGTTCCAACGATGCCAGTACTTTAAGAGGCGCTAGTAATACGCGAAGTTAGAGATCATCACGTGTTTGCTACATTTGGGCATCTTAGCAAGCGCAACCGAACAAACGCAGCAGAAACAAAACGTAAACAGGACAAGCGCTAGATTACTAGCGCCGGTTATGTTTGTTCCGCTGTGTTTGCTAAAATACACAAGTTCTATAGCCACAAACTAGCACAATTTTCTGCGTTGAATAGTTTTTAAACATACAGCATGTGCCCAGAGCAATCTGGCTTCTGCAAAATGGGTTATAAGAGGTGAAAGCTTAGAGTGTGTAATTAACAATGCGCCACGCACACGCTGATACGACAAATTGAAATAGTAATAACTGACAGAATAGGCTGTGGGAAACGTTCTGCTGTTCTGTCGGCAAGGCGACCGTTTCTTTTTTTGTGTGTGTGTGTGTAAGGCGAAGAATACGCATAACGGTTTCAGTTCTCTTGCGCGCGCCTTCTTACTTACGAGTCTGGTAGGTAACAAGGCAGCTAATCAACTGAGAATCTGCCCCGCCACGGTGCTCTAGTGGTCATGGCACTCGACTGCTGACCCGCAGGTTGCGGGATCGAATCGCGGCAGCGGTGGCTGCATTTTCGATGGAAGGGAAAATGTTTGAGGCCCATGTACTTAGATTTAGGTGCACGTTAAAGAACCCCAGGTGGTCGAAATTTCCGGAGCCCTCCACTACGGCGTCTCTCATAATATTATCGTGGTTTTGGGACGTTAAACCCCAGATATTATTATTATCAACGGCGAATCTCTTATTTGTTTTGAACTGTTTACACGGGCAACATAATGTCATAATACACGAGGGAAAATTACCAGACGTCAGTTTGCACTAACCCTATATTTGACACGACAATTACTAAAATTCGATTGTTGCGATAAGATAGAGTAAGGAAGAACTGAATTGACAGCGGCTGTTTCGCTGTTTAACACAAGCAAAACCTAGAAATATGTCGATGAGCTCGCCGTTCAATAGATTTGAATACAAGTACATGTATTTTGAAGAAGAATTTGAGAGAAGCAAGAAGCGGATTTATGAGGGCAGATCTCCACCAATGCAGCAAATCGGTGGCCCTGAAAAGGGCCTTTGAGAAAGGGCTACGGTGGCTGCTGAACGCTGGCGACGTGCGGTCAAATCGCACGCTTTTATGAAGCTCTCGAAGGTCAAGCGACCGTCGTGCTTAAAAACTTCTCGCAGGTATGCGAGCCATGCAACACACACGTCGTAGCCGCAGTCTGCGATCGCAGCAAGTAGATCTTCACCCGATAGACAGCCAACGTCTTCTAGGTCGAAGTCTTGAAAAACAGCCGTCCAGGTCTCGAATGCTTCGCCTGGAAAGTATACCAGGTCGGTACGACTGCTCACACCGCGGCGTAGGGCATACTTCAGAACCAGCACCACAGGCCATGGCATGATTGGCCTGGATCTCCCTCGAAGCCTCAGCTGCAAGAGTACTGAATGCACCAGTGGAGAAGATATACTGCTTGATAGACAGCGAGTCGAGTAGCAGTGGTGCACCAGCCGAAATAGGATGTGGGGCAATTTTGGAGCAGCGAAACGTTGCTTTTGGAGCACTAAAATCTATAGTTGGAGCAAGGTATGAAAAAAAAAGTTTTTTAGCACGAGATTCCAAATTTTGAGCAGTATGACAAAGAAGGCTTACTTCTAGAAAAGAAAACAAAAATACGTACAATCCATTCACCACCAACTAACTTGTGCACAGTGCACGTGAACACTGCTATTTCAATGAAAGCAGTGTGTTAGGCCACCCCACAGTGCGAAGAGTGACTAAGTCCACATTAGCATTTGCAGGGCCTGTAAAATAATTCGACAGGCACTGCGAATGCTAATGTGGACCTGCGAAGCTGGCAACCTCGAAATTCGGGAGATTCGTATAGCAGGATCAAGTGGGGGTGGCGAAGAAAGAAAACTGGCATACGTTTTTGTCTGTTTGTTTCTCAAGGCCGCAGAAAAGCCGTACACAGCAGCTCCAAATGATTGCCAATAAATTTTTCGACGTCATCGATCATACTAATACTCATAATTATACGGCGCGTGCACGAATGAGTAATTAAGGAAAAAAATGCGCTGTGTCCCTGACATCTAGTACGAATAACCCCTTGTAAATCTCACTACGATTTTATTTCGCAGAACACCTGTCCGATGCGGCAAAAGTGGCTTAAAAAGCGTTCTGCACGCACTAAACAAGCATCAGGAAATTTGAGAACCACTGTCCTTTCTTATTGCGATAGCAATCATATGGACATTCTCGACGGGTTTTTGCCGTCACGTCCCGTATAAAGTCCAAATTGATAACGGCCCCCTGCGCAAGGTATGTTCTACCGCGGTTTAAAGCGAGTGAGTGCGGGTGACGAGCGCGGCTGAAGCAGAGATCAAACGAGCCAGCCCAACTCCGTCGCTCGTAGGCGCATGCGATAAGACCACTCCGCTCGGAAGGCCTGTCGTCGAAGAATAGAGGAAACGCGCCGCCCGTCTTGAACGAGCATGAAAAGACACAAGGGGAGGGGGTGCTGTGGCTCGAGGAGCAACTTTGAACATTTATTCTAAGGTCGCGATCGCTGGCGCGCGCGTTATCTCGGCAGCCATCAGCGGGCGGCTCGTAGTCGTGCTGCGCTCTCAATGCGAGGACACTGCGCGGAAAGAAAGAGCATCTTTCTCTGGAGCGGCCGTATTCTCTTACACCAACGTTTTGTAGACTTACGCGAGATCGGATACAGAAGCGTTTGCTGCCAGCCCCACTTCGTATAACATTACAATTTGTTGCTATCGCATTGCTTACTTCGTTCTTGCAGTGAAACTGTGACTTTTTTCTTTTCTTTCGCGGTGGGTTAGGTTTAGGGTCTGCGCGTCTGTATTGGACGATCATGCCCACACTGCACATGACAAACGCGGCCTCCATTTCTCGCTAAAACTTGCGCAACTCAGATAATTTTGAAACTGGTCGGGAATTTTGGCGCAGCGTGGCGCAATTTCAACAAATTTCACGGTTTTGGCTCAGCTTGGCGCAAAAATAAGGAACTGTATCAAATTCGCGCAGCTGTTGCCCCCCTCCGAGTAGCAATCCGGCCACTTGTCTTTTTATACACACGCGCTGAACGTGCAAGAGTTTCAGCACAATGGCATTTTTTAGAGCCCGGAACATTCTGCCCCCCTCCCCCCCTTTGTACCTCTTCTGTCGCCTGTTCACTTGTTCCTACTCCCCACCTCTCTGTCAAGGTTGATCCCTTTCCTGCAAAGCGGGATCATTCGTGCTTGCTCATACATACGCCTTTGTCTTCTAGGTCACGTGGTCTTCTCTCGTGTACTAAAATAGGCAGTTCAGCGAAACATTTTGACTACCACTTAGGGTTGATCACAGTGAAGGCTTCAATAAGCTATCGGTCTATTCATGTCTTCAACATTCAGATATGCTGCGCCACGCCCTTCAACTCTAATTCTCCGAACACCAAAACTTATTGAAGCATTCACTGTGACCACCGCTAAGTGGTGGTCAAAGGGTTGCGCTGAACTGCCTCTTCAGACGAGGGAAGTTTACACGAGGGAAGACCACGTGGTACACGAGGGAAGATCACGTGATCTAGACACAAAAGTTTAGATAAGAGCAAGCACGAAGGATCCCGCTTTCCAGGAAGGGGTCCAAACATAGCACACAGGTGCGGAGAAACAAACAAGTGAACAACAGTGAGAGGAGATGGAAGGGGGGGAGGGGAGAAACGCTCAGGGCTAAAGAATGTCATTGTGCAGAAATTCTTGCACTCTCCGCGCGGGTAGCCACCCTAGCGCGCGTGTATAAAAAGACAAGCGGCCGTATTTCCACTTCACTAGCTCTCTATCAAGAAGCATGGATCCCCCGACTCGTACGTTCCGTGCTCTTGCAGCTAAGGCTGCGCGGGAGATCCAGGCCGATCATGCCATGGACTGTGGTATTCGTTCTGAAGTATGCCCTACGCTGCGGTGTGAGCAGTCGCACCGACCTGGTATACTTCGCATGCGAAGCAGTGGAGGCCTGGACGGCTGTTTTCCAAGACTTCGACCCCGAAGACGTTGGCTGGCTCTCGGGCGAAGCTCTACGTACTGCGATCGCAGAGTGCGGCTACCGAGTGTGCGGTGCGTGGCTCGCATACCTGCGAGAAGTTTTCGAGCACGACGGATGCTTAACCCTCGACGGTTTCATCAAAGCGTGTGCGTTGACCGCACGTCGCCAGCGTTGAGCGGCCACCGTAGCTCTTCCTCAAAGGCCCTTTTCAGGGCCACCCATTTGCTGCATTGGTGGAGATCTGCCCTCACGAATCCGCTTCTTGTTTCCCTAACATTCTTCGTCTAAATACAGATAGTTTTATTCAAATTTATTGAACGGCGAGCTGATTGACATATTTCTAGGTTTTGCTTGTATTAAACAACGAAAGAGCCGCTGTCAATTCAGTTCTTTCCTTACTCTATCTTATTGCAATAATCAAACTTTAGTAATTGTCCTGTCAAATATAACGTTAGTAAAAAATTAAGTCTACTAATATTCGCTCGTGTATTTTGGCATTATGGTGCCGGTGTGAACACTTACGAACAAATAAGAGATTCTCAGTTGATTAGCAGCCTTGTTTCCTGCCACACTCGTAAGTAAGAACACGCGCGCAAGAGAACTGAAACCGTTATGCATGTTCTTCTCCTTACACACACAAAAAAGAAAGAAACGGTCGCTTTGCCTACAGAACAGCAGAACGTTTCCCACAACCTATTCGGTCAGTTAGTACTACTTCAATTTGTCGTATCAGCGTGTGCGTGGCGCTTTGTTAATTACACATTCTAAGCTTTCACCTCTTATAATCCATTTTGTAGAAGTCTGATCGCTCTGGGCACATGCTGTATGTTTAACGAACTATTCAACGCAGAAATTTGTGCTAGTTGGTGGGTGTAGAAGTTGTGCATCTTAGCAAGCGCAACGGAACAAACATAACCGGCGCTAGTGATCTAGCGCCCGTCCTGTTTACGTTTTGTTTCTTCTGTGTTTTTTCAGTTGCGCTTGCTAAGATGCCCAAGTTTAGAAAACACGTGATTATCTCCAATTTCGCGCATTACTAGCGCGTCTGAAAGTACTGGCATTGTTGGAACATTTGCAAAATGTTCAAGATGGCCCGATATTAATGCAGACCTCAAAATGACATAGGAAAGCATTAATAGAACTTCGTATCCGATCTTTTGGTCAATCCCACGTGGTCTCGTCTAAGGAATATTTACAATAACAGCGCTCTTTCCTATATTGAAATGCTCAGCGCTTATTACAGATAACCGATATCATCGGCCGTTTAGAAACCATAAAGATGACGATAAGAGGCTTACACGTCTTCAGGGTGATTAACTCAGATGTGTGATCGTGAAAAACCAGGGTGCAGCAGTGATCTACGTACTCGTGATTTCAGTGTTAATGAATGAAGGAATGTCATATCTCTCACCAACTGACCAAACAATATCATGCGTATTAGTGTGCTTGCTAGAAGAGATCTGCTCAGAATTATTATTATTGGCATATAATTGGCACTCACAGTTCGTAGGAGTGAGCGTATTTCTAATTCTTGTTCAGACTAGTGTATATCTAGTGTCTCACAAGGGGCTACCGCAATTTTCTAAAACAACAGTGTGATAATTACACAGCACAAGATAATATTTCACCTGGCAAATATTTGTGTTTTAGTTATATGAATAATGAAACTGACATCCGTTGGAGTGGTTGCCTGGTATATTGCAGCTCTCGGGCGATGTGAGAGTTGAATCATTTTTTTCGGAAATATTTTCAAGGCATGGCTGGAAAGCCAGCATGTGGAATCATCTACTAATTATATGGGCCTATGATGGCTAACATTCTCGCGGAAAAATTCATGAAAATATTGATTTTCGAACTTGTCACAATTGCCCTTAATTGGCCATTTCACGACCGTATGCATCTTTCATCGTAACAATGGGTCATATTTTTCAACACATCTGGCTACCTTGCTGTAATATTAAGGCCTAATAAAAGAGGCGCGTGCAATTTTCATGAAGAATCCGCTATACTAAAACGCGCTGCCCGCAACGGACGTTTGCGGCACGGTAACGGCATTCCCTTGAACTTCCGCTATCACGTTAACGCTAACTATAACTGTCCACTGTGTGTGTGCGGGCGGATATCGCTATCGCGTTGAACTCTTAAAGGCGAAGTTTAAAGTTACCGACAACTGCCCAGAACATGAAATGAGATGACACCACTGATGCGAAGATTGTCCGTCACATTGACTCAAACCAACCCAGTTTTTAAATGCGAAGCATTTCTTAGCGAACCTCTGGCACTTTGAGCGTTTCTATCTACGTATCTATCTATCTATCTATCTATCTAGCCGCCTACGTCTGGGTGCTCTCATGATCGCCTCCTTAACTTGGTGTAGCCCAAAATTGCCATGGGAGGGTAAGAGAATTTGACGAATATGATTGCCTGGTCATGACATGAATAACGTTAAAATCATGTCGCGTACGTCGTCAAACCCTTTCCGCTAGACACTTGTGGCACATACCCGTTTACCACGCTCCGCGGTGTACGGGTACGCGCCACAGGTGATTGAAAGTTTTATATCTACCCAGGAACGGCGAGAACAGACATTGGTAACTTAAACGTTAGAGCGTTAAGGAAAACCAACATCGGCAGCATTGACTCAACGAATGGAAAGAATGAAAATTACGATCCCAGCAGGAATCGAACTCAAGCATTCTGCGTGGCAATCAGGTATTCTACCACTGAGCCACGCCAGGTCTATAAACTGGTTTGGAAAAACAGGCTACGCAGGCGTAATATCGGTGCAACGTCAATTGTGGTTGTGGTGCTGGCTATCTAATTTTACAAGAAAGCAATAAACACTACATGATACTCCTACGATACAGGCGTCATATCAGATTAACGTCTGTAGTTCTAGTGTTGGCTCCGCTTTTATAGCAGTCTAATAAACAATACGTTTGTATTCCTATGATTCAGCAAGCTATATTGAAGCATTGCTCGACCCCGGAGGTATACATTAACGAAAGTTACATTGATATCCACACCACCGCACCGTAAAATGCACTTCGTCCACCAGAACGACGCAGTGTCCTCTTCATTTCTTACGAGGCTGGGCGATGGCCTCAAGCTGACCGAGGATGATGCCAGATTGATTGACAGCCGCTTTGTAGACTAGGCTACGTAGGCCACATACGCCCAGGTAGTCTACGAATATGACAAACACCATCAACTGATGTTGGTCTACGTAGCACTATCCAGGCCTACCAGCCTCGACAGCCCATACATCACCAACGCGAAGGGTGGCTTCAGGTTCCGACATGTCGCCCGCTCTGTCGACAAATAATTTGTCGACGAAATGACCGAGGCATCCAGGAACCACGATCACGACTGGATCCTATAACATGTCATGACCAGCTGCTGGTGCTCACTGATCACGGGGATGATGCCCTTGTTCAAGAACTGTCAAGAACTTCTTGCACACATGCACACGGGTTCGTGAAACGTGCGTGCGTTCTCGGGACACGTATAAGCACTACATATCAGCCTACCGCTTCTTGTGTTGGTAATGCCCACATTACCACTGGCAGCGTTACCCAACCGTAAACAACTGGTTATATAACACACATGCGGCTCTTCAACATATATATGTGTGCGTATAAAATTTATACAAATCTTTAGCGTCACTTTGTAACGTGTCGCTCAGTAAAAAATTTACGCCACAGTCACCTACCCGCTGCACGCTTCGCATAACATCGACTCCCACGGTACGTGGGATCTGCCGAATTTTTTTTCGTGAGACGTGGATTTAAATTTTTATGTCTTAATTGAAAGTCGCGAAAAATGACCTGCGGCGCCTCTGGCGGCAAAAACATGAACTATCCGATGAACCCGGCCACGTGACCATTGATTGCTCTACGCGGTCGACAATTTTTTTGTTAATATTGAAATATTTTTTGTTTCCCATTAGAAAGTATTACTGCATAAATATACATATGCGGTGAATGACGGCGACGGGGACGGACAAAGACTAGCCGAGACTGTCCATATAATTGCTATCGCAATAAAATGTACACATAGGCCTGCGTTAGTAGTACGCAATAAAGTGGCGCTGCCTTCGCGTGACATAATGATCCCATGCTCGTCAGCGCCTCTTGAGCACTTTTTCAGCGTGCTCATGCAACTGTGCACGCAGTTTCCAGGTCGCTAATATTTTGGAGCGACATGGTTTTGCTACCTACCCTTCGTCTCAGATATGACGCGTGCTGCTATTCGGCGCGGCCGCGCATACGCGTAGTGACGTTTTCGAGGACATGGCTTGGTTCGTGCATCGAGAGAGTAACGAGGCCGGGACAAGCAACCCATGACACAGGCGCACGCAACCTCTGACGTATGCGCACACAAGGAGGTACAAATGCAGGGAAGGTGTATAAGGTGCCACATCATCTCAATGTAAGAGCAAGTTGTCTTCAAAGATAGTTGAAAAGCTCTAAATAAAGGTGGTTAACCATAGTTACAGGAACTCCTGCGAAAGCAGAACAACGATAGCTTTCACAAATCGCGAGAAGGGCTGGTGGTGTCGCTATCAATTCTCAGCGCTGCTGGACGAAAGGTGCATCCGTGGCTATAGAGCCTTTCAGGTCTTGAAAATCATTTCTGCGGAATCCCGCAAGGTGGCGGAAGGGAGAGGAAAGAGAAAATAGACAACCACCCATTTGTAGCACGAAGCCACAAGGGAACAAAGCCATCCCGGACCAGGACGAATTTTTCGGCAACTAAGAGGCTTTATTTCTGAGAAATCCGTTTGGATTTCCTTGTGGCTTCGTGGTACAAATGGGTGGTTGTCTATTTTCCCTTTCTTAACCGTTCGGCCACCTTGCGATCCCGCAGAACTGATTTTAAATATGTGTCCAGTTACTTCAGGTTGTCGATGAATTCGCCCTCGCGCATCCAATTGCTAACTTCCTGGTTAGCTCAATACACGCGTATATTTCCCAACAGCTCCCCCAGCGGAGATCGGTGAAATCGAAACTGGGGGTCTTGGGCCCGCGCCGCTAAACGACCTCGGGGGCCTGGATTCCCACTTCTTTCGGCAAAACTTGCAAGCTTGCCACATGAGGCGTCGCTCGGTTAGGTCGTCTCGCCACGCTGTGGCCACAAACAAAACACGCGGTACGTGTCGTCACTGCCCTCCCGTAACATGATTATTTAGTTTCTACATATAATACCTAGAGGCTACTAAGTTTCATGATTTGCGTGTCATGCAAGATTTTCATTATTACTGCTTTCTATTAACTTCTATTAACTTCAGCGGACAACTGAAGCGTCACCGTGCCAGACTTCACTTTCTAGGGGAAGCACCTCTTTGTAGTGGGACCGGGATGCTACAATAAAAGGACATCTTAAGCTCAGGTACAGCTAATCTAATAACGAGGCAACGACGGCCATGCAATGATACAAATCTGTCAATACCGAAGTGCATGTCTTAGCTTCTGGCATTTGTTTACCACCGAGTGACCTTTGCAAATATTGGAACATGTTCTGCAGTATCACAACGGTAGCAATGTTATGAACACTCCGTTGCATGATATCGCTAAAACGCGCTGGATTCATAGCTGTATATTTAGTAATGCTGTTGTCTGGCACGATGTACAATTTTTAAAGCATCAAATTGTTCCGCTCTCTTATTCTTCAAACTTCCAAACCGTCGTGCTTGCTATTTGCTATTATGTTGCGTGTGGTTGAAGGGGCCAGTTAGGTTGCTGTACCCGCCGCTTTTATCCAGCCTTCCTCAGCAAGTCTTGTACATGCCTTATACTTGTGTGTGAAATAAAGTTGTTTGGCAAAAGGTTTCAAAAGAAAGGGGCAATATATAGGTTGCAGAAAAGAGAGAAAGACCCGGACGCGGCTGCTGCATTTTTCTGGAGGCGAAAATGCTTGATGCCCGTGTACTTAGATTTAGGTGCACTTTAAAGAACCCCAGGTGGTCGAAATTTCCGGAGCCCTCCACTACGGCGTATCTCATAATCATATCGTGGTTTTGTGACGTTAATCCCCAGATAATATTATTCATGCTCATTCTCCCAGAATTCCAATCATCAGTTTTTTTTTGAAGATCGCAAATAAATAAATTCGTAAATTCTGCCGTTACATTGTTAAGCATTACAGGCCCAAATAATCAGTTCAAGATCCCACACAAGGCGTTTTGAACTGCGTTACGAAAACATTCATCGGACAAGACTTACGCTGCGTCTGCATAGAAAAACTGTTATTTTAAGATGAAAACGTAATATGCATGAATGAATCCTTGAATTCATATGAAAGGTTCATAATTGGTGAGGTCATCAACCGGAAAACGTTGTTCCTTATCTTGACTCTGAAACGTAAGAAAATGTTTTCTGGCAAACTACTGTGTTCTGGAGTTGTGAAACCAGACCTTGAAAAGAGTTAAGGCAATCCATGATTTGTACGAACTAGCTTTTCAGGAAACAGAGAAAAGTATAAGAAGGTGGTGCGGAGAGGGTGGAAGGGGAGACGAGGGAGAAAAAAAAAGGGGTGGGGTCGAATTCAAGTGTACAATGGTCATTGTGCGCCAGTCAGGGACAGCCAGCACGGGCGTATAAAAAGACGACGACTAGCACGTTTGTCACTCGACTCACTGATCACCAAGCAGAAGAGCATGGATCCTCGCCTCGTGACAGAGTTGCTTCGGCGCCTACGGCGAAGTCAGCCACCGATTATGCCACGGACGGAAGGGCTCGTACTCAAGTGCTGCACGATCAGGGGAGCCTGTGACTGCTATGACCTGCTGGACATGGCCTGCCAAGCTGTTGACGATTGGTCGGAAGTGTTCAGGGAGTTCGACCTCGAGCAACGCGCCTGTATGCCCGGCAGTGAACTCAGACAGCTCTGACTTACTGCGGTTACCCCGTCAGTGGCGAGTTTCTGAGGCTGCTGCGCGCTATATATTCGCCCATTGGGTGGGTTACCTTCGACGCCTTCATTACAGCTTGTTCTGTGCTCGCAAGCGGTTGCAAGTGAAGAAGCGCGACCTCTTCACCGGAGATCTTCTCAAAAGGCCCTTTTCAGGACCACCCAATATCTGCATTGGCTGAGCTCACCCAGCGTGATCCCAGTTCCGTACCCTCATAACATTTTCCTGGAAGTGCAATTAGCTTTACTTAAATTGGTTAGTCAGTTCTCTGACACATATATCAAGGCTTAGTTCTGTTCGAAAGAAAGTCAAAGTAAAGATGTAGCTGTCCTCATTCGCAGTAGTTTAACGCGCTGGCTGGTCGTGTTTATAGCACCTTTTTTTATATTTTCATATCGGATTTAGCGTTGCTACTCCTTTAGGGTCACATATATGCCCGCGTCGCACTGTGAAGCTACGTTACCAATGCAATTACAGATGATGATGATGCGTGGTATTTTATGGCGCAAGGGCCATTTGATGGCCAAAGAGCGCCATTTCAGTAGACTAGAGATGTGAACATGACATGGTGCGTGGCTGTATAGGGGCCTTAAAATTCCTCGCGCTAACGCGGGTAAAAACATAGAAGTATTTAAAATCATGACAGTGACGTGAAGTATGTCCAGTGAAAGTGGATGGCGAAAGGTCATGATCATAAAACCATGGCGGGGATGTAGTCACCGCAGCCGCGACCTCGGTACAGAGGTCGTGCTACGGATCAGCTCGAAATATGCAGTGAAAACTATGTACATCATTTAAAAACCTAAACAGTGATTGAGGTTTTAAAAATCGGATCCCTACCGATGAGCATCCCAGGGTGTAGTGGGAGCTGCTGTCGGTAGGGTAGTAAAAAGTGTTTTTTTCTCAGAGCATCTAACTCATCGCACTGTACGAGGATGTGGAGAACCGTAACTGGTTCTCCACATCTCTCACACAATGGCGGATCGCCACCAGACAAAAGGTGTGAATGTGTTGAGTGAGTGTGTCCTATTTGTAGCCTTGTAAGTGTGACTTGTGTGTAGCGGGATCTGGATACTGTTGGCTAATTTTCAAGTCTCGGTTTGATAACGTGCAATTTGTTATCCGTTTGCCTATCCCACAGGAGCTGCCAGCACGCCCTGAGCTCCCGTCGTAGGAAGGGTTTCATGTCTACTGCACGGACGGCCAGGGATGTATTGGCGGGTGCGTGGTCGTTGCGCACACCCAGCCAGCTGGTCCGCCACTACGTTTCCAGCGATCTCGCGGTGCCCTGGCACCCCAGCACACCACACCTGCGTTTTAAGGGCGTAGATCGTGCATAAAGAGAGTAAAGTGATATCAGGACAGGATTTTTATGTTTTTCAGCGTTTTCAAAGCTGTTACGACGCCTCAGCGAATCTGTGTATCAGCCGCACGTTGCAGTTGTAATTCCTTGATATGCTTGATGGCCACAGATATCGCATGGGCTTCTGCAGTGAAGAGCTTGTTTGTGGGTGCAGAATACCGGATTTTGAAAAGGATGGGCCAACAGCTGCATAGGACACACCAGTACGACCCTTTTACGCATCTGTAAGAATTCCGGGCAAGTGTATTTATGTTGAGTTCGAGGAAGTGTGTGCGAATGTGTTGCAGTAGGTGCGTGTTTAGTAACCTCCACGAAGGATACGTCAGTCATAATATGCCACTGGCACTTTCT